>NW_026856285.1:0-34021 GCF_026571515.1 Ruditapes philippinarum | reverse complement strand
AATTAATTCTATTATAACAAACAGTTATAATATAACAATGTTATATACAAAAATATAGTATTTACAAAAAAAAGTGCTAAAACATATTAACGGAACAACCATAACTTCAAAAATGTTGAAAATAGTTATGAATAAGAAAAAAACCTGGACATATTCTGTCTCGATCTACAACACGTTGGACATTCAAATAAATTACCCCTGTAGTGCACCCTTTTGCGCTATAACGGTCAGTGTAACTTATTCATCGAAACTAGATAAGTTTAATCACATCTTACTGCGTACCTATCACGGAAATTACCGAGCATTTATCGAATATTAATATATGCTGTGCATTGACCGTATAATTAGTATGGAATTGACAGGTTAATATATGTAAGCATTTTACGCCTTTCTCTAACGGAATTAGGCCACTGAACTCCTTCGCCAACCTTTTCTACTTTCCATGTTATCTGCATTATCATATGATGTTTTCCGGATACTTTCACGTATAAAGGTCGTGGATTTGTAGACTTTTTTCCAATACGACGTGCATAAGCACACTTAATATCAGCTATTTCCTCCTTTGTTTTCTTCAATGTGTCTTCCAGGAAGTCCTTTTTTACTTACAATTTGCAGCCCTCATCAATAAAAATAATGTTCTGGGATTCCGTAAAAATATAAATAACATTGCATTTGTCTCATTTGGATATCTTCCATTACGGTATTTATTTTTAAAGTACTTTCTTTTATTTCAGAAGTTTCTGTAACCAATTTTCTATATTGAACATGAATATGTTTCAAATTGTCTCTTTTGACTTTATTTCCTGTTTCTGACTCTCAAACATTTCTGAAGATAATATACATGATTCTTCTGTCTCAACAACTCTTATCATTTTTATTTATTTTTTTTTTCTAAATCCATACATTTTTTTTTCACCGCATTAATTTTATTCACATTCTCTTAAATAAGTTTAGTATCGTTATTATTTGTTGGTGATTGTTCAAAAGTTGTTTGGCCCACAAAGGGCTTCAACCAACGCTACAATAACCGGAGCCACAGGAGACTGCATCGGGTGGGGTGGTGGGGAAACCGTTTATTGACCATTATTGTAAATAAAGGGGTTTTGTAGCGAAGACGGTACAGTCATACCTCCAAATATTGGGTCAACAGTTTAACTATAATTTTCCGAATAATCTGTATCTTTGAAATGAGTCACAACCATTCACATCCGTTTTTGAATAATTAAAGTTTGTAAGACTTTTCTTTTTGGAGTGAACATGCAGCCTCCTGCATACCAAATTACACCAACTAAAGCAAATTAGTCCAGTAATTACATATATAAAACACAATTCATTATCAGCGAGTAAAAACTGCGACCGCACTATTAAAGAGACGTGACTCTAAAAAATACAGGTAAGGTGGTACGATATTTTGAAAAAAGGCACTAAATATCGTGTCTTGTATTACAATTTTGAGTATTAATGTAAAATATTGGCATTACGCAGTTTTTACAACACTTTTTTATGAAATAATATAATAATTATAATGATAAAAGAGGCAAAAAAGTCAGCGATTGTCAACTGAAATTCAGCAAGTAAACGTTGGATGAATTTGTGAAGAACTGTCGTTGATTTTGCAGAATCAAAAAACTTATTATATCATTTTACACAATAGACAAACATGCATTTTGAAACTACACGTAATCTTATTGAAATCGGTCGTGATTTGACAAATTTACAAGCAAAAGTAATATCCAATTATGGGCAGAATTTTCTGTAAAATTTTAAATAAAAATTTGGAAACGATAAAAAAATAATTAAAGGTAATAAGTATTATGTAACGAATTACAAACCCTGTTGAAATGAAGCATATATTTTTTTAGCACAACAACAAAAAATAATATATGGCGGGAAGTTTTGCAATGGCGTTAATAACCGATCTTTTTAATTAACAATTGCACGCGACTAATATTCATTTGGCATGCATATTCACACACTTTAGAAAGACTTTAACATATTAAAAAAATATAAGCATTTATTCATAATGCCGAAAAATATAATTTTGAAGTGTTTTAGGCAATACGTATTTCATCGTTGTTGCTCTAAATACTAAACATATAATTATTAACTTATCATGCGTAAATTATAATTATTACTTTACGAATGAATGAATGAATCAATAAATGAATGAATTAGATATATCTAATTGGTCAGCAGATTTTTTCCACTGAATTAAATGGTCGACATGACATACTACAATATATTTACTTTGCAGACATAATAAAATAAATAACAATTTAATGGCAAAATATCATTTTTTTCTATTTATCTAACTGGTCAGCATGTTCACTATATATTTAACTGGTCAGCATTTGCTCGCCTAAATGAAGGTTAAATTTGTTGACAATGTAGAAAAAAGAGTTTTACGGCTGTAGTCAATTGAATTAATATTGAATTGATGAGCAGCATTTTCTTTTTGTTTACCATATTCAATGGTTGACATGACTTTATACAATATATTTACTTTGCAGACGTCATTAAATGAAAAACAATTTCACGCAAAATATCATTTTTTCTATATATCTATCTGATAAGCATTTTTAATCTATGTTTAACTGGTCAGTAATTTCTCGCCTGAATGCTAACAGCGTTAAATTTGCTGTCCATAAAGAATAAGAAGAGTATAACGCCTTTAATCAATTTGAATAAATATCTAATTGGTCGGCAGTTTTTACTTAATCAAATGGTAGGCATGATTTTATACAACACATTAATATTGGCAGACATTTAAAGAATGAATAACAATTTCACGGCAATATATCATTTTTCTCAGCAGCATTTTGTCGCCTGCATGTAAAGAGCGTTAAATTTGCCAACTATATAGAATAAGAAAAGGTTTACAAATTAAATAAATTTGAATCAATATTTAGCTGATCAGCAGTTTTTACAAATTTAAATGGTCGGCATGATTTGATACACTATTTTTTTCCTTAATGTAAAGAGCGTTAAATGTGCAGACCATATAGAAAAAAGAAGAGCTTTATGGCTTCAATCAATTTGAATTAATATTGAATATAATTGGTGAGCAGATTTTATTAAATTCGATTCATTTTTGGCATGATTTATACAATGTATTAACTTTGCATCATTATCATATGATAAACGATTTCATGTGAAAATATCATTTTGCTCTATATAACTAACTGTAAAGTATTTTCACTTCACTTTTTAATAACATATTTTGGACTGTTCTGTTCTGTTTGTATTTTGTCGGCCGCCACATGAATGCATCAGCGTTTATATTAGCCAAATAAAGAATGAGTTGTGAAAATTCTTTTAATTGTTATGACCTTGGGGCAAGTTGATATCGATGTCAGCTTCTAAAGAATAGTTAACACAGAAAAAGAAATTAATATAATTTGCAATTATTTTTATTAAACAATTAATTTTCCGACTTATCACAATTGGTGAAAAATATAAATCCTATCATTTGTCTATATATTCTATATCATCAGCTTATTTGTCAGCAGTTTATTATTACCCTAAATCGGCCGCAGTGCAAAAATTCTAACACGTTTCGGCAATTTTTTTGTTTTTATTTAGTCCGGAAAATACATAAAACTACCTTAAAAATTTATCCATAATATAAATATTAAATTCCAATTGGATTAATTTCCATTCTTTTTAAATTGGAATTAATTCAGATTTGATTTATTCCCAATAAACAAATGTTGGAAGAACTTCAATTGAAAAAATATCCAGTTGGGGTTTATTACAATCGGATTTTTCCAGTTAAATTTAATGAAAAAACATCCGAATGGATTTTCGGAAAAAATTTAAATTGCCGCTATTTCAACAACAAATGCATATAAATACATATTTAGCATATACATACGTATTTCGACAATTTCGGAAAATAAGAAATTCCAATTGGAAAATATATAACAATCGGAAAAAATATATAATGCCGGAAAATATTCTGATTGGATTTTGATTTTTTCCGGGTGGACGGCATTTATCCGGGCGGAATAAGCTGAAATCCGCCAGGACAATATTTTTAAAATAACAATATTGATGCAAAAAAAGTAAAATTTGCATATAGTGAAGTCAAATATATCGTATGAAATAACTTTTAAGCATTAAGGGCAAGTATAATTTGTATAGAAGTTTTCCATTTTTCCGGTGGTGCAAATATTTTCCGGCGGCTGTTTTGACAGAGTTAGTTTGTACACAAATATACCCCACAAAGTAGGTTAAGAAGCCAATTAATGCCTAGAATAAATAACATATCGATTTGATGAGAGTTTTATATTAAATGCTATATATTGAAATAATTTTACAGAATAATTATTTTTCATTGATACAATAAGGTAAAAGGTTTAGCTATGGGGACAAAGGTTGCTCAAACATATGCAACATGTGTCCAATGTTTGTTTTGAAGAAACATTGTATTCAGAACTTAACAAACATAAAGATGAAGATTTTGCTAAGTATATTCAATGTTACTGGAAAAGATTCTCCGATGACTGTTTTATATTTTGGCAAAGATCTATAATTGATTTATTACATTCTGAAAGGATACTTAATTTAATTCATAAAATTATACAATTTTAGTATAACAAAGTCCAGATAAACTCCTTTTTAGACGTTATGTTTACTAAGAAAGGGACTTCCATAATCACTGATATATAATATTAAAAACACTGATTCTAAACAATATCTGAATGTTAAGTCCTGCCATCTAAAACACATCGAAACTAATACCCCGTTTCCGCTAGGAAGGAGAATCTGCGCGATTGTATCGGATAAAAATACTTCAGATTAGACTTAAGGAACTTGACATCACTCTCATTAAAACAATTCAATTAAAGTTATTAAAACTGGTATAAAAAAAGCTTAAGAGATTCCTCGGACAATCTTACGTAAAGTTAAAGAACAATCAAAAACAAAATTTTACCATATATTTTAACATGTAATCCGAAAAAAAAGAGAATTGTTTGGCATAATTTAAACTAACATGGAAATTCTAAAACATGGTGAAAAAAAAAATAAAAAATAATGAACAACACTTACATCATGAAATGCACAATAACTGATATTTACTGGATTTTCTCAATCTAATTTATTGCCTTATATATACAAATAGTCAATCCTTCTGTTTGAGCCGGGCGACAACATGAGAAGGCAGGGCAACACGCCGCCCGACAACGCACCGTTTGTTGTATATCGTCAGCGACAGTACGACGAGATGAAAGTCTGACAACGCTATGTTTAGCGACAGCGCGACGCACAAAAGTGTTCCATATTGGCCACCATCAGAATCAATTGCCGCCTGAAATTTTAGGAAAATCATTTACATGTATTAAAGGGACTCCATTGAGATAACTTGACGTGTCAGGACTGGGAACATACTCCCGAGATTGGTGTACAATTTGATGAAGGTCTGGACAAATAACTTGTATGCAAATTTTCAGTTCATTTCCTCATTCCGTGTTTCCAAAATAATCATTTTTATTGCGCAAAGTGACCAGACTATGAAAAGCTGCTTTTTCACTAAAATTCGGCTAAAATAGCCCAGAAAATCGATTTTCAAGTTCAATTCTTAATATATTTCTATATTATTATTTGAAAGTTTTCCATTTTAGGTGTTCCACTTGATACTTTTAAGATTTACAAATTTAGGGTTTCAGACCTTTGGACTTCAGTGGAGTTCCTTTAAACTGTGATGTATCTGTTTTTACACGTATGAAAGTGTTATATAAAAATGATTATGTTTTACTTATTATCATCATTATATTAAGTCTTCTAAGTTTCACCATATTTCTTTTCTGCATGAAGCTATTTCGCAGTATCTACACGTTCCTTTTATTCTTCATTTCATTACAGATGCACCAACGTGCTTATCTTCCAAAAGCAATACTAGAAGTAGTTCAGTCGGGACAGTATGCAGCTTTTTCTATGAGTCAATGTATCTGACATCTTTTTCTATCTTGAATCTTCAGTACCACGGATCATCTGAGAAATGGACTATACACAATACGAAACACACTTTCGCATTACAGTTTTTAGATTTTTATATACCTTGCTCCGACAGTAAGTTACTCAAGTATGCATTTATTTTAAAATTTACAGGCAGATAAATAGGAATTACATGATTTTATTTTATTTATTCAAAAAGCTTTATAAAGTTATCAAATACAATTCATAAAATTCCAAGCTTGTTTATGTATATAATAAATAATTAAGGTTTATTTATGAGAAGTAACCCTTAGAAGTACAATATTCAAAAAGCGGGAAAATCTGAGCAGTTCCTTTGACGGGTTCTTTTAGTTGTTTTTAAGTTCCCATATTATGATGCGATAGGAAGCGTGAATAATAAATTTTCAATCCAACAACAAATTGGC
Organism: Ruditapes philippinarum; assembly: GCF_026571515.1. NCBI lineage: Eukaryota > Metazoa > Mollusca > Bivalvia > Venerida > Veneridae > Ruditapes > Ruditapes philippinarum. Next base: position 27,638 of record NW_026856285.1, on the reverse strand, counting down.
CAATATAGAAAACGACCATACTTTTGGGTCTTTTTAAGGTGAAAAGGGGACTGCTTTATGTATTTATTTTGGGACATTAATGGGTTATTTTATAAAAAAAATGTAGATAGAAGAAATATACAGTTTGTGTAGGTTGCTTTCACAGCCCTCTCAATGCATATGATTTCAGTGCTGTCATTTTCATCCATTTGATAGCTTTTGTACTCGCTGCATTTAGCAATATATCGGACATATATTTATTACTTTCAAAGTTTGTCGGGTATCCAACGCCGACTTGTTAATTAACATTGACTTCAAACTGCTTCCCTTACCGCTTATTGTTTAAATTCTTTCTTGGACCTTTGGACTTTTCAGATCTATAACGCAAGCCTACAGAACGTCGGTGTTCACTCAGGAGCCCGTTCGTGCCTTGTCAAATACACGAACTTCCCCTGTCAGTAATGTTGGAAATTCGCCATATGGCTTGTCACGTTATAGAATTGTTCACATATTAGGAGAGATAGTATATAAGCGGCCAAACTCAGTCAGTAGTGCCGCTGATTATCTTGAAGACAGTTCATCACAAAGACTTCATATTTTACACAGTGATTTGCAATAAATTGTAGATGAACTATATGGATTTTGGGGTCACTGTGTCAAAGGTCAAGGTCATGGGCCTTGAATGTTAGTATGGTTTCAGCTTATTATTTTGAAAGCTATTCATCACAAAGTCGTTTTTAACTCAAATAGTGATTGGTCATAACCCCTATTGATTTTGGGATCACTCGATTAAAGGTCAATGTCACTAGGGTCTAAAATGTCAGAATGGTTTCTGCTTATTGTCTTGAAAACTTTTTATCACAAAGTCTTCATATTTTACATATTGATTAATAATGCTTTGTAGTTGACCCCTTATTGATTTTAGTATAACTCAATTAAAGGTCAATGTCACAGGTGCCTTGAATGTCAGAATTGTTTCAGCTGATTATCTTGAAAACTATTTATCACAAAGTTTTCATATTTCACATATTGAATAGCTATATGTAGTAGATGACCCCTATAGATTTTGTGATCATTAGTTCAAAGGTCAAGGTCACAAGGGCCTTAAATGCAAATATATTTTCCACTTATTAACTTGACAACTTTTTATCACCAAGTCTTCAATTTCACATATTAATTAGTCAAAATGGGGTCACTAGTTCTAAGATCAAGGTATTTATATTTTACAAATTGCCTGGTTATAACTAGTATGTCAATATTTTCTTTTTTCCATAACTGAACACTTTCATGTACCCATTTATGGCATTTTTCTATAACAAAATTGGCAATAATGTGAACCAAGGGCTAGAAGGGGGGGGGGCATAAGCACTCGACATTTATTTTTTTTTCTATTTATTTCAGATACAAAATTGATATTCATTGATAGGTATATGGAAGTCAAAGCCTTTTGTAATCTGGCAAAACCTCCAAAAATGATTTACTCGAATTCGGATAATGTTACTTTAGTACTGAATAGATTTTCCTCCAATGAAGAGCCGATTTATAGTATAAAACAACGTTTTAAAGCCTTCTACGTACTACTGAGCGATGATTTGTCAAACAAAATTGACGAGCAGTATACTAACTATAATGGTAATAGCTTTAATACTTTCAATTCCATTTCGATGAATTATATAGTTAAAATGTTGATGAATTAAAGGAATGAGATCAGGAAAATGTTGATGACTTAAAAGAATGAGATCAGGGAAATATTGATGATTAAAAAGAATGAGATCAGGGAAATGTTGATGATTTAAAGAATGAGATCAGGGAAATGTTAATGATTTAAAACAATGAGATCAGGGAAATGTTGATGATTTAAAATAATGAGGTCAGGGAATGGTTGATGATATAACAAGATTGTGAACAGGGAAATGTTGATGATTTAAAACAATGAGATCAGGGAAATGTTGATGATTAAAAAGAATGAGATCAGGGAAATGTTGATGATATTAAAGAATGAGATTATGGAAATGTTGGTAATTTAAAGAAATGAGATCAAGGAAATGTTGATGACTTAAAAGAATGAGGATGACTTGAAACATGTAAATATTATCAAGAAATTGTATATGAATTTTTCACAACGTAACAGTATACTGGCTTCTCATATTTTCGACGATGTAAGGACATTTCTAGTCGTAAAAGATGTAAAAATGAAATAAATGCATATTTTATATTACAACCAACTAAAATTATCCCTTTTGTTAATAATTTGAGAATTTAAATACAGAAACATAACGATTAACTTTTTTAAAGCTTGTTTTATGGGGGCAGCCATTTTGGGTTCCGAGAGAAATGTCGTCTTATATTTTCGACGATTTTCATTGGAAATCCAGGTACAGTGTGGCCATCAAAGTGTTTCGCACTGTTTAAAAGTAAACAACTATCAGTTAAAAAAACTTATTCCAAACAATGCATAAATTTTTTACAAATAAAATTTGTGTCCAACAACTGAATAAAATGTTAACTGCCGAAGATTTTTTAAAAAAAAAATTAAATTTTTTATATAAAATAATTGAACATAATAGTCTATTGTTCATTGGAGCAAAAAGGGAAAAGTATCATTCCTTCTTAGCACTCTAACTGGACTGCAAAACCTCTTGCAGATATTATAAACACCTTGCTCGTAAATATTATAAATACGAGATGGTTCATACTTAAGATTGTATTTTATAAAACTCTATCAAGTTCTTTGAAATATCTTGCTATTGTTTACGAGTAGCAAACTTTGCTCAGGTAATGTCAAGGCTAAGTTGTTTTTTTCACTTAAGTTCAGGCCATCTAACAAGAAAGCTGTATAACTATGTAATACTTAAGGGCTTACATATATCTTTAACCTTTTACCCAATGAGCATATTGCGATAAATGGCCGTTTCATTGAAAATCCTCCTGTAACAAGTTCACACTGCTATGAAACAATGAAAATTGCTTCAATACTGATGAATCTTGGCACAAATGTTGACTAGACCATAGCCTCTGTAATGGCATGCTCAGTCGTAGATTGCCTGTTACCATGTAAACGGGGGATGTCTCAAAATTGCCAAAAATTACTATTTTGCATTGTTTTTTTTTTCATCAAAACTGATTTCAATGTGCTACCCTTTCTCAATGAATTGAGATAGAGTAAAAGGCTTTTCATCGTCGGTTACTAGTTACCCTAAGATTGACCTGAGGCCATTTTTAGCCTGTCACATGTCCAAAACTGTCTTGGCGATGAGGGAGACTGCCGCACATCCCCCTTCTGGCAAACCCCTGATGTAACATTTGGATGAGGGATGGCGACGAAAAAGTGGTCCTTTTTATCCCCCGCTGAATATTTTCGGCGGAGGATATAGAAATAGTCTCCGTCCGTCCGTCTGACCTTCCGTCCTTCCGTCCGTCCGTCCTTCCGTCCGACATTTTTGTCCGGAGCATATCTCTAAAAGTATTTGAGTTATCAACTTGAGACTTCATAGGTGGATAGACCTTATTGAGGAGGAGTGCAGTGCACAAGAATGATAACTCTACCTTGCATGATTTTTGAGTTATTGCCCTTTGTTATTTTTCAAAATTGATTTTTGTCCAGAGCATAACTCCAAAAGCCTATGAGATATTAACATGAAATTCATATGTGCATAGATCTCACTCAGAAGGTGTGCAATGCACATGAATGATAACTCTACCTTTCATAATTTTTGTGTTATTGCCCTTTGTTATTTTTCATACCGAATTTTTCACCTGATTGGAGCATAACTCATAAAGTGTTTGAGATATCAACATGAAATGTCATAGGTGGATAGATCTTATTGAGGAGGATTGTTATATGTGGATAGACCTCATTGAAGAGGATTGCAGTGCACAAGAATGATAACTCTACCTTGCATGATTTTTGAGTTATTGCCCTTTGTTATTTTTCAAAATTAATTTTTGTCCAGAGCATAACTCCAAAAGCCTATGAGATATTAACATGAAACTTCATAGGTGCATGGATCTCACTCAGGAGGTGTGCAGTGCACATGAATGATAACACTACCTTTCATAATTTTTGAGTTATTGCCCTTTGTTATTTTTCATACCTAATTTTTCACCTGAGTGGAGCATAACTCAAAAATTGTTGAGATATCAACATGAAATGTCATAGGTGGATAGATCTTATTGAGGAGGAATGTTGTGCACAAGAATGATAACTCTTCCCTATACATTTTTTGAGTTATTGCCCTTTGTTTTTTTTTCATGCTATGTTGTCCAGAGCTTATCTCAAAAAGTATTTGAGGTATCAACTTGAAACTTCAAAGGTGGATGGATCTCATTGAGGAGAAGTTAATTTTCAAAATTAATTTTTGTCCAGAGCATAACTTAAAAAGCCTTTGAGTATCAAAATAAAAATTCATAGGTGCATAGATCTCAATCAGGAGGTGTACACTGCACAAGAATGATAATTCTACCTTTTCTAATTTTTGAGTTATTGCCTTTTGTTATTTTACATACTTAATTTTTCAATTCTTTTCTTTTTCTCAAAAAGTGTTTGAGGTACCAACTTTAAACTTCATAGGTTGATAGATTTTACTGAGGAGGGATGCAGCACACATAATGATAACCTACCCTGCATTATTTTTCAGTTATTGCCCTTTGTTATTGTCAGCCATTAGTATTCACATAGGTTTCAAATCTGTAATCACTATAGCCATCAGTTTTCATTACCAAAAGACCTCTTAAAATAGAATTATTCTGTTCTACTACATATACATTCTTCCAATGAGCAAACACATTCGGCAGGGGATGCCCATGTTGACATGGCTCTTGTTTACAACATTTCACAAACGAAAAACAGTGCTTGGGGACTAAATAGGGCATTTTTTCACTTTTTTAGGCCTCAAAAGCGGGGGGAGCCATCAAAACACGCATATATTAGGGAAAAGGTAAATAGCTAAATGCATGGCATAGTCTGAGGCTAGATTTATTGTCTCTTGTCTTGAGAAGCCATAACAATGTAATAGTGTTTAAATGGTCAGTTTAGAAAGCTTCCTGCTCTTAACTAAATATAATTTGGGGACTGAGTTTACAGTGTCACTGTCACTCTCTCCTTTACTCTATATTTTAGGGTTGTGACAGGCACATAAAACCTTGTAGCAAATCTCACTTCAGGCACTTCTTCTTCTATTACTGTCCTGTAAGCTTCATTCACGTGAATTGCTAAGTGCCTGTCCCGGATGTGGGTCTGACTCTGAAAAGAAAATGAAAAAGGAAGTTAATTAAGTACTCTGAACATTAAGCATACATCATGTTGTCAATGAACTTTTGTGAACACCATGTACATAAAATCTGACATGTCACATGACCATTGGGAGAATTGATGATCATAGCAGACGTATTAAAACACATTTATTTTTATGCAATAATAATCTCATTATTGTGTTTCTTAGAAAATAAGAAAATACACGTCAGAAACATGGTTATAATTGTTTATCTGTCTAATTTCCATGATTCTGATATTGCAAGCAAGTAAAAAGTCAGATAACTATAGTCTGTTTCATTAAAAATTGAAATGAACTTTTGCCCGGTTTTAATCAAGAAAATGAGGTTGAATAAAACTAAAACAATTTATGTAAGCAAAAAAGTCAAACAAAAGGTTTTTTCAGGACTTTTTTCGAAAGTGTCTACTTTTTGTAAAAGCCAATTTTGATTTCTTTAAAGCAATTATTTTTTGTTTATTTTGCCGTAACCATTGCCGAAGTACTCTTCATTTGAAGATGAATGGGAGAAAGCACGTGCAATGGGAGAAAGCACGTGCAATGTTTCTTAAATGTACATTAATTCTTTGGGTTGTATCATGATTATTTTACAAAACTTGATCTATAAGAAGCACCATTTCAGTTGCAATGCATAATGTAAAACTTAAAAAAAGAATAATAAGCAACAAAAACATCGAGTCACATGGAATAGATCAATAGAAATTGAGCTTGTAAGCGGAAAAGAATCCCTATTTTTGTTTTGGAAAATTGATCTCTTAGACGTCACGACATGTTTCTATTGGAAGATTCCTTCATTCAAGGTCCGTAGATCCGATTTTTGACTTTAAAACTCCTGAATGACACGATCACTCCTATTCCTAAACTTATGAACTATAGTTATAATTATATGCATGTATTTATTTTGTTTTAGATAACAAATAACGTGGTTAATTAAAATAATTTATATATATATATATTTTCAGCCGTATTAAAGCTTGCACGATATGAACAAACTGGAGGTAGGATTTTCCGTTTAAATCACCTGTCATCTAATATACACTAAAAGATATACACTTGTTATTCATAAGGCAAGAGTGTTACATTTATATTTCAGTGTAAGGAATGAGATAGATAGATTCATTTCAGTTACGCAACGACATAGTAAAATATATCATGATACCTGATACAACAGAAACAGAATTTAATGTATGAGAAATGAAACCAAAAACCACATCATATATAAGAAAATAAATAAATACAAATAAAGACAATTGTATCTCTTATTTCCATTGTTGTTTTCAAGTATTGATGGAATTGCCATAGATGCATGCAATACCGCAGTCCAAATTTGTAACGACAATTATTTACATTGAACTTTATATATAAAAATACAATTAAACAGAGATGATAAACATCATAGAGATATTTCAATATTAAGAATATAACTTTGACAACAATTTAAATTAAGAATTATAAATTTTAGGTTCTTTCCTTAACGAAGAAGGTTTTTTAACCAGACGCATATATTATCTGCAAATGATTTTGAACAATACACCTTTGACAATTGCTAAAATATTGCAACAACTTTTACTTGACCTCTTAAACTATATATATTTCATCCAAATCAATTTTTTATCAATCATGTAGTCCTATGCATTATATTTATGTTAAAATGAAATAATATGATCCTTTACATGTCTTTTTAGTAATGTCTAATACTGCTTCTCAAAAATACAAAGGCACAATAAACACAACAATAAGTGGTTTACCTTGTCAACGCTGGGTGGATAATTACCCTCATCAACACTTTTATCGCGATAATTATGCATACCCTGATAACAATGTTACTGATGCACAAAACTACTGCAGGGATCCAAACAAGAAAGGATATATTTGGTGTTTTACACTAGATCCAATTGTTAGATCTGAACGTTGTTTACATGAAGGTAAGCAGTCTTGGCCTCCGCCTACATTTTCTCAGGGAACTTAAAGGGAAAGGAAGCCCAAACTAGCAGAAGGTAGATTTGATATACTTCTTTACGTGGTACATATGGCATTAAATGAGTGTAACATAGTAAATATATAGTTTTGACATCGTAATTTTATATTTTGTCTGTATTTCAAATGGTCTTGGCAGGTACGTGTACGTGTGATATTTCTTACAACATGAAAATGTAATCAAAATGTTACCAGTAATTTAATGTTATTAAGTTTTTCTCCGTTTTGAAGCGTCTACTCGATCCTGCAATAATAATTTAACAAGATTTTATAGGATCTTTTAAGCCTTGGAAATGCATTCATCTTTATATTGCAAAAACATTTTTTTCATTGTCCTCTTAATGTTTGAAAACATTTGTCACTGGACAGTTATCTGAAGCATTTTATGTTCTGTTGCTTTTTTCAATTTGTACAAGTATGGTGATTAAGTATTTTACAATGAAGTCAAATACTCTTTGTTTACATTTAACATCTTTTATGATCATTTACTTAACATTAAGTTCTACATTCTTCACGCGATAACTTTCTTGTTAACATTATTAAAAACCAGCATTTTAATATATCAAAGTACATGTTTCTCCTTTCTAAAGAAACAAAAAAACTTTTTAGGTCGTTGTTCTTATGTATACCCTTGTAAAAATATCAAATTATTCAATTCATGTAATTTCTATAGAATAAGACTTAGAGGCAATATATAGTTTTAAAGTGTTTGACATTAAACAGACATACTTTTTATACAAAGAATGTTAATAATGGTTCGTAAAGGCAATGTTTGCATGTAAATATGATACAGTATAAGGCAATGAAAAAAAGCTCAAAGTGTTCAATTGACACATTTCTAGTCTTATTTCTAGTTCCAGGGTTGGATTTTGCGAAATCAACGTTATTAGCCTATAAAGGTAATTTCTATATTTGTTAAAAATTGTTTGGTACCAAACTTAACATATTTATCGCATTTAACCTGCATGTATATAGATGAGTTAAAATCTTACGAAACAATGATCAAACTTCAGTAAAAATTCTGTGAAATTAAGAAAAATAAAGAGATGGAAGATTTAAGTGATAATTTTCATGTCACGTGCGACTTATGACTGATTTTGCAGTTTTTTTATTATCTTTCTACAAGTAACTTACAAAGAAAGGGTTATTTTTGCATATTTTGATCTCTTATTGGTAATTTACATTGGTTGTACTGCCTTTTAAAATGTGTAAATTTTCTTTATTATTCACTTCACAATATTTTACTTTTAATTATACTCTTACGCTTGTCATAAAAATAAGCATGAATACCACTAATAGGTTTGTTGTAGAATCAACATAACAAAAGCATTAGTTATCTAAAATTAACGGACATTTATAAATATTAGTTATGAACATGAATAATTTTCTATTTTGTAAAATGTTGATTGTTTATAATTTACTATCTTCTACTTTACTTTTTAGTATTTCATTTTTTTCTGATAATCACCTTGCTTTCAAGGCGAGTTTTTCTTGACTTGTATGAGTCTATTATTTATTTATTTACTTTTTTGGGAGAGCGTATTCATTGGTTTTGTCCATAATTTAAAAATTCGACTTTGATAATGTTATTATATTCCAGCATGTTCTACAACATTTAACAAATGCTACAGTATTTTTTCTGGCACGACTGTATCTTGGAACACGGCCGGCTATGAGTGTTGGATACGGAAGTTAAGGCTTGTTTCCTTTTCGTCTTACGATGAAATGCATCTGGTAAAACAAATGCTAAGAAACTTTCGATACGTTGATGTAGGCAAAGACACAATTAATACTATATTTAAATATGATGAACCGGATCCGCATTATTACTCCCATATAGGTAAGCACCGGGCAAGTAGCCCAAATATGTCATTGTTTTCATTAACACGCTTTCATAGATACATGATAACTTCATTAATTCAGATAATATTATTTCATGCTTTTATGAGTAAAAAGCTATTTCGTCAAGCATATAGAGACTAGAAGCAAATATCTTGTCAATGCCTTTGTTGCATTTTATCAATTCGTCTCTGCAGATATAAATTATTGGCGTTTTTTTTTTTTTTTTTTTTTTTTTTTGGGGGGGGGGGGTTCATTTCAATAATTGACACATGTGTAGAAATTTTCTTCCAAAGTAATGTAGTAATGTTAGTCTTTTAAACGTTTTAAAAGTTCTGACACGGTGAAGGGATAGTTGTGGTTGTCAAGTTTTGTCTAATCTTTCATCTTAATGCTATTTTATTTTTAGAGACTGAATTATTCTATTGTACGATTTTGATAATTGATATCCAGAAGAACTGAAAATCATACTCTTGAAAGAATAGCATACATTTTCAAATATAAGCCTTCGGACTTACTGCAAGTAATCTCATTTCTACCTAGACCTACTTTAATAAGGCCCAAATTATGTTTTAATTTCTCATGTTGTTACTTTTAATTACTAGTGATATTTATCTACTTCAGGTTTACACAAGGTACGAAATGGTAGAGGTGTAATTGAGCATATGTGGGATAACGGCTCGCCTTCAACATTCGCGGCATGGTAACTGAACGTTTTATCTTTCATTGACAAAAACTATTAGTTTATTTAATAGTCTAAGAAATAATTCATTCTCTTAGTGTAATGAATTGGTTTGCATTTTGTAATGTTTCTTTTCAAGCTATGAAATTCATTATTAACATTAAATCTTCTTTTTCAGTCATTTGAACATCGAAACTGACTAGTACAGATTAAAGGCCTAAGCTAAATATTTTCAGGAATAGAGATGAACCTTCGTCCAAAGGGAGTTGTACACGTATGTCCTTCCATCTTGGGCGTTACAATGACACTTGGGAAGTTGAGGACTGCGAGAGAGGACTGGCCAAATATTTCGTCTGTGAAGAAGGCAAAACTGATACAACTATAAGTAATAAACAGTTATTACCATCGTTTTGTTATGATAACGCGGGTATACTGTAAGATTCTTGTTGTCGCTCTTGTCGCGAATTAAAGATATTTTGCAAAACGCAAAATTAGTTATTCAGAAGTATTTACAATGTTATTTCAAAATATATGTTTTACAGTATTTATTTTATAGCTGCATAGGAAAACATAATTTGCTTATGTCGCAAGATGTTAGTGCAATAATAGCTAGAAAACCCATATAGACATAATGGATCCCATCGTTAGATAACCACGGTTGAATAACATGTAACATAAATTGTATTCAGCCGTTGGTAAATTGAATCAAAACGCGTCGATATACCGCAACAGGTGCGTAAAATATCGACCATTTAAACATGTTCTGCAATTTTTATATTCTTCGACAGCAAAAGTAAACAATTATCAGAAATGAAATAGCAGCTCCAACGGTGTAAACCTATTTCACGTGTCTTGCCAATACAAAGGGAAGGAAATTCCCAAAATAAAATTAATATTATTTCTAGAACTAACGTTTCACCAAACGTCGCATAGAACGAGCGTTTTGATTGGTTTTAATAGCCTTAAAAATCGTGATGCAACCAATAAAAAGCTGTCTCTGACACACCTTTTATCGACTGGAAACCGGCGAAAACTCCCACGGCTGATACATGTTAATGGTTGGGCTGTGGGTATCCGGCGAAGAATTGATTCATTAAATAGAAAATATTTATGTTTGTCATCAGTTCACATCATTGTAAGTTCAAAAGTAAGTGTATAAAAAACTAGTTCATTTTGAATGAATATGCAACATTAAAATAATAAGTGAACATGTTTTATACATTTGTATATGTTTGTCGTACTTTATGTATTTCCCGGTCTAATATAATCGTTTAAACGGATTAAGTAGATTGACGTTGAGTATAGAAATTACTTTCGTAATTCTTGCTTATACGAGGGGTGTTCGGGAACCTTTAAGACTTCTGCTGTAGTTTGATTAATAATAAGAATTGAAAAACAAGAAAAACTCCATAAAATATGTAATTCTTTTACAGCCAGCTGTAAAAATTACAATGAAATACATTAAACAATAAGTAAATTACATATAAAACAAAATATACACCGAAGCATACCCAGAGCATGCTAACGTAACGTCAGTGCTAAATATGTAAACGTCAAATCCCCGATCGTCATATCGACTCAATTCTCGACGTAATCTCCATTCACAGCGATGCATTTTTTATGCCTCTTGACCCCTTTGTCGTACATGTCCTCGTACCAGAAGTTGCCGAGTGACGAAAGTATTCACTGGGTTTCAATCTGTAATTCCAACTCGGAATCAAAGCGTCGACCACGTAGCTGTGTTTTGATTTCCGGAAAAACTCGGAAACAACCGATGGTCCACTGCATCGCTTATCATCCTTTGTTGACTCTCTTCTGTTTCGTAACATGACGTGCCATCTAAATACTAGCTATCTACAGCATTTCTTTGTTGTACTAGATGCTTGAATCATTTTATACGTCTCCGTTTGTGTCTTTTCTACTCCTTCACAAAACTTGATGATTGCCGTGATTTCAACGTCGCCTATTGACGTCATTTTTCTCTTGATTTGTGTAAGTACCAGTGATGTTAAAACCGTTGTTATTCAAACAATTGTAACGATTTAATAGTAGAATTTTCAGGAAATGACGTTGACATTGTATTTAATGCTCGTGCTTTTTCGTGGCGTTATCCATTGTAATTTAAAAAAATTATTATCACTTAAATATATCAGTACCATTAACTTTAATACGATAAAATTGGAGTGCTCCGGGTATGCGTTATGAGGTTCCTATAGAACAAATTTCGAGCGGTATATGTCTACTCTTGTTAGTGAGCGTTTTTCTACATATTGCGCACATATTTAAATTACATTTTGTGAAATATGGACAAAAACGCACCATTAAGCAAAAAATACAGCAAAAGTCCTTAAACTTCCCGAACAACCCTCGTAAAATTGTTTTCACAAATTTGTTTTTTTTTATAGAAAAAAGCAATAACATGAAATTGAACTCAGTTATACTAAAAGATATTAGTTTTGTCTTATAAGTTCTTGTCCGTTTCTGTTGGTATGTTATTTTGTTTATTATTCTATGTCAGTTCTGCCTAATGATGCGCCTTTTGTTCCGCCACATCAATATAATGGAAAAATGAACATGACGAAATCAGGATTACCTTGTCGCGTGTGGCGTGATGCTTTTTTTGATTTTCACAATGTCAGCTATACGTATTACTTCCCTAGTGATCCCCTAGACTTTTACACAAACTACTGCAGGGATCCACTCAGAAAAGGGTATATATGGTGCTTTACCACAAATCCTATGGTTGGATTTGCAGAATGTGCTTTAAAAGGTTTGTTGTTTGATTTTTCCACAAGATGAAATTTCTAATAAAATACCTATGCAACAAAAAAATCAGCGATGAAAATATATCTTACAATAATTATATAATTATCTAATCGTGCAATCGATAATATGTGTTACTATTCCAAATTTACAGATGCATAACGAAATGATACCAATTGTTGCATATACGAATGCATAAGAGGAAATAAAGGTATGATGGTATATGCGTAGGGCGTCCGTGACCGAGTGGTTAAGGTCGTTGACTTCAAACCACTTGCCTGTCACTGTTGTAGGTTCGAGCTGTTTAAGTGGGGTCGGTTTTTACATGTGAGAAAGCTATCCAGCTAGCTTAAAGAACATCGAAGGTACTACTTAATTGTTCGTTTATGACTAAAATAATGTACAGAGGGTCACCTGAGGTCTTCTCCCCCTGGAAATTCGCCATATGACCTTTACTGTGTTATTGCAACGTAAAACCTCACAAAAACAAAGTATAGGAATGCATGGCGAAATAAAAGAAATTATACGCATCATTTTATCATGCTTACATGTATGCATCATTCAGGTAACGACGAGTCTGCCCCTCATTATTATGCTGGAAAATTGAGTAAAACAGCGTCAGGTAAAACATGTCAGCGCTGGGACTCAGACTATCCACATAAGAGAGACGACACTATTAAGGAAACCCAGTTCCCGGATGAGACACTCGCAGATGCGTCAAACTATTGTCGTGATCCGTTTCGCGAGAGTATTCTTTGGTGTCGCACAACGGATCCTGAAACAAATATTGAAAATTGTCTCTTTTTCGGTAAGTGGGATATTTTCTACTTCATAAATTCATATAGTTGCATTTATATCGAAGTCTAAAAAACATGGAGTTGTTTATAAACATTCGCACTCAACCATTTGATCGTGGGGGTTCATTGGCTCTTCCATTCCTTGCCGTGCGTTCAGCCTTATGAAAGCCGATATATTCTTCTATTAGTATGTGTTAATGGATTTTCGATGAACTTTCAAGAACAAGAATACGAACACAAAGAATTAAAAAACAAATCACATCCATGCCATCTGCTCAGATTCTACACTATTCGTTTTTCAGTCAGCTCATGTATTTTTGAAAATTTAATGATAAATGGTTTTGTCCGGATTTCAATTTAAGCTGGATAAATGTATTTAATGTATTAAGAATAGGAATGGTTAGATATTGTAAGATTTAAAAGCTATATATAAGATAAGTGATTATAGTTTCTAGTTTTAACATTTAGTTTTACTGCATATAAATCTGCTTGTAGAAACTGCATCAGACAGGTGTTTCTCAACCCTTTCCTCGTACGAAGGAAAACATAATGAAACATACACCGGCAAGTCTTGTCAATATTGGAACGATACAACACCTCACGATCACGACAAGTTTTCCGATTCACAGTTTCCAGATAGAAATGTTGAGGAAGCACAAAACTTTTGCCGTGATCCACACTCTGAAGGGTACCTGTGGTGTTTTACAACTGATCCAGGGACACGTCATGAGCCTTGTTTGTTTGATTGTGAGTATCTTCAGTGTTCACCTCTTTTAATTTGTGTACAGTAACAAACGGAAAAACCGAAACGAACATTCACATTCTACTATCAATCTTTCTTTTAAACAAAAAGTTGTGCAGTTCTAATATGACATTGTCTATAATGAAAGGTATGTTATACCACTAATAATATTTATAGTATCAAGTGCTTTACGTGCCAAAAATTTGAACGAACTTTATATGAGTGTTGACAGTAAGTGTGAGATACATGATCCAATATGACATATCTACATATAGCAGAAAGGAAATAAATTGTTCTTGAATAATGACACATTTCTGTTGCTTTTATCAATTTTTGAAACAATGTGCCCATCATAGACCGGTCCATATTTAAGTGTGTTGACAAGCTTCGTTCATGGCAGTCACGTTCAATCTGCTTAAATACCCTTCACAGCAATGTTTTCATAGTCAAATGAAAAAAATACCTTTCATAATATATTGTGCATCAAATTCAAAACTAAAAAGTGTAGAAAAATAATTGTAATGCACCTAAGCTGACACAAAGTAGATGAAGTAGAATGCTTGTTATAGTCATCATGGATTTATGTCTGACAACGTGAAGCGGACATGAATTTTTTGCCGGCAGTTTTGTTGTATTAAGTAGACATTTTGGAAAAAATGTGACTGTGAGAAAAATACTGCTTGTCAGTGATAATCTGCACTAAAAATAAACTAAATCGATTTAGTTTTAAATTCTGTATCGTTTTGTATAATCTTCTGTCTATTTTCTGTCTATTATAACAATAATAATGTTCTCCACAAATTGTATCCTTCTGTTTTCTTTAAGATAAATACCAGCTTAAAGATACAGGCAATGCCATTAATTTGCATGGAACACCATTTGTTTGTGATAACGGAATCCTTATACCATACGAACATGAATGTAACGGAAAAGTTGATTGTGCGGATGTTTCGGACGAGAATAATTGCACAAGAGGTAAACAACCAGAAGCGGGTTGTCCTACTCCATGAAGTGCAATGCAACAATTTCTTATAATTTACTTTTCATATTAACTTCAAGTACATACCCTCTCGACTTTATACGGCATTTAAAATAATTTCAATGCACATTGATATTTGACTTAATAGTTATGAAATAAAAGATATTTGATTTTATTGCTAAAATCCTGTATCCAAAATGACGTAATGCAATACATATTTAAGAAAGATGGACAGTATCTTATAAATGATTTGTTTGAGGATAAGTATACATTCAATGTAATTACTTATTAACTTATTGATCATTAGTTTTCCGAACATTATTCAGTTCAATTGAATAGAAAGTAACGCTACCAGAACTAAGTTATTGCTGTTAAGTTTCTTGCTCGGTGATATTTTGTTGTAAGTTGTTTCATTGTACTCTTTATTTTGGTGATATCCCATGATTTGTATGTTTTGGAGGCAAAAGACCATTATTTGGAGCATAAGTTTCTTCATCGTGTTAAATGTTCACAGTTTAATCAAATATTAATATGTGGCATTGTTTTATTTTCAGAGCAAAAATTGTTAACAACTATGATTATACCTAAGGAAGATCCTTTAATGTCAAGTGAAATATTGTTCCATTGTGAAAGTCTTGAATGGGTTTTGATTATTGCAAGATGTGACGGTGTAATAGATTGTATGGATGCCTCTGATGAGAAGAACTGTGCAATCAACAGTTCGTTAAACTTTTTTTGTCTAATTTACCGTTGTTATAAAATCTAATTTACCACTTAACTTTTCAAAGAAACTATAAGAGTAATCAAAAGACTTAAATAAAAGAGAATGTTCCCAGGGCCAGGGTAAATGCTAATTTAAATTTTAGTGATTCTTAATAAATAAATAAAAGGAAGGAAAATAATAAAAGTATAGTGTTTATATTGAACAGATTGCAGACAATATCCAGTAACGTATGTTTAAATGCATTTTTGCATACTCTGCTTAAGAATAATTATGTGTCGTTCGTAATAAGAAATAGTTTATTTCTTTGTTTGTCTACATCGTTTCTAATTTCTTCAGTTCTGCTCCAAATAAAATCTCAGTCGAAAACGTAATACTTTTCTGAACATTTTTCATGATAGGTCAAAATTCCAACTGTTCTCAATATCATTTTGAATGCTTAACTGGGGGCTGCATTCATATCAGTCAGGTTTGTGACTTTATTTCCGACTGTCCGGACTCATCTGACGAAAGCTGTGGTAAGTAAATGAAACTTAGTATTGCCGTGTCTGAATAATGTTAAAATGTTAAAATCAATAATGTGTTATTCAAATAAAACATTGCCTAATCGTGCCTAATAATGCATGGAACGGCACCTGAAGTATTTTTTCCCACCAGTAAAGCTGGATAGGCGTCACATGACCTCTATTGTTATGGTGCGACGTAATACCATACAAAATGCACATGAAACACATAAAAGATCACACAACGTACCACCAAATTAATGCAATACTATCACAATAAACAAATGTAACACATTTTCAAATTTTGTTCGTCATTATACTTCATATAATTGATGATGTTGATGCATAGATTTCAAAATAACAAGTTATCCATGTATGTATATTTTGTGAATTACTAAATTTTACGTACTTCCATAAACTTAAAACTTGTAAAAATAAATCCTCGTCCTAGATAAAAGAACTTAAATTGATCACTCGGAACGAACTGATATTAACTTTTAGAGGTTTATATTTATATGTAGTGGGCAACAATCATTGTTTTTGTATCTATAGATCATCCACTTTGCCTGAATACGGAATACCGCTGTTCTAATGGACAGTGTATTCCAGAAGAACAGAGATGTGACGCCTTTAATCAATGTATTGATGGGTCTGATGAACACATCTGTGGTAGGTCATTGTTGAATACATACGGCAACTAAGTTCAGTAACGGGTCAACTCCTTAGTTAACCCGTTAATGCCCTCAGGTGACGAATATTCTATGTTATCACTTATTTACATATCGTAAGTGTTATTATTCCCGGCTATACGCAAGTGTTGTGTATACAAAAGTCTGCATAGAAAATTGCTATTAACGTTTTCACTTTTATATTCTACTAAATATTGCATGATTCATTGATAGCCCACACTCATGGAAGTTTCTGTACATTTCAACGAAATAAATTGTTGATGATTAATCATATTTGGATTGTTTTTACAGTTTACTGTTATCTTTTAATAATAAACTACTTGATTGTCATTTTTTATTCTCACATATTACAGATATTTGTCATAATGGAACTTTTCACTGCGATAAAGTGCGATGCATTCCAAGTAGGCTAGTTTGTGATGATTATCCTGACTGCGAAGACAGGACAGATGAAGAGCGTTGTACTTCACCAGTATATTCTTCCTGCCACGACATTTGGACGGCAGGCTATCAAATGAGTGGACTTTATAAATTAGGTATGGCATTTAAGATTTATATTACTCGCATACCGACTTTTTACATGACAAATAAAGAATAAATGCATAATCTCCATTCACCGAAACAGAGAAACTAGATTACCAGTAGGATGAATGGGATATTTTTGAGAAAAAATTACCAGATAAACATCACTTATGATTAAGCCAAAAACAGTTACATGCCAACTTTTGTATCACTGCAATTATATAGCAAATTGATTCAATCGACAAAGAAAAGTACATGTATTTGTTTCAATTAACCGGTAACATAGAATTTTCTAAATGATTATACAATCGGAACGTCCTCGGCTATTATCTATAATAACCTCGGAAACAATACGGATTAAAAATTGTTCTACCACGTGGTTGCATATTTAAACACTTACAGTAGTGTAATCTTCGATAATGTAAGCGAATGTATATATTTAACAGCCAAAGGAACATAAAGTCTGTTTCAGTACAAATATGATTGAAAGTATGTTTGATAACCATTTTAATTTGCATATTACCTCTGATGTACACTTTTAAACACATCAGACTTAATTTCAACAGGTTGTTATTTTGTACTTTTTGCTTCTACTACCATAATAATAAGTATAAATATATATATATATATATACTGTTTACTATTATGTATAAGAATTTACTTATATTACGTCGACATTTACTTGATATATTGGATATAGAGGATATTGAATGAGTGTAGTTTAATACTAACTTTATTAAACCCATTACGTTATATAGACGCCTTTTAACGCCTTTTTCAACCCCCTCCATTTTGTTGTCTCAAATGGTGAAAAAATGCCTTATTTAGGCCCCCAACACTTGTTTTTGTTTGAGAAATGTTTTTAAAAAAGTGACCTCTTTTTCGGCGCGGTCCCCAACCAAAAGATACATCAGGGGGTTGCCAGAAGGGGGATATCCCCCCTTCTGTTTGGGGGGTTTGAATGGGGGCGGAGTCCCCCTCATCGCCAAGAAAATTTTAGACTTGTGAGAGGCTGTTAATGACCCCAGAGTGATCATAAGGTAACGTGTAACCAACGCTGAAAAGCATTTGACTCTATCTCAATCCATTGAGAAGTTGCAGCACTTTTAAATCAATAGTGATTTTTTGGCAATTTTGGCAATTTTGAGATGTCCCCTCGTTGCCATGGTAACAGAAAATTTAAGCCTGAGCATGTTGTTGCAAGGGCAATGGACCAGTTAACATTTGTGCCAAGTTTGATTAGTGTTGAAGCCGTTTTTATAGTATTATAGCAATTTGAACTTGTAACGGGAGACTTTTCAATGAAAACACCCATTTTTCACAAAATGCTCATTAATAGGTAAACGAGGTGAAAAAAAATCATATTATGCTAGCCTCTGGCGAACATAATATTGTTTTATTCAACGAGTTCAAAAAATTTTGTATTGAATGTACACGAATATAATATGCTTTTTATCACAAATAGGAAGAGTAAACTGTTAAAATGAGTTATTTTTCAATGACGCGCCCATAATGGAACGCTAACATAAGCGTGCTCTAACGCTATGTTTTTATAGCGAAAATGACGTCACGTCAAAGTGTTATTACACTTGTGTAATATCTTTTTTATTTAAAGGCTTTCTTACACTCCTGTGCCGCGGTTTATGTGATATAAAAACTTATCAACATCTCCCGGCAATAAATTACTATTTGTTATAACGTTTAGTTTCTCAGTATGTAAGACCGTAAAACTGTTTCCTGTATTCATATCATTATGTTCGAGGTCCCTATCCGAAGAAAAGGCCGAAAAGTTGCGATTGGTGATTATTTCATGTGGCAATGTTTCACAAATATCTTTAAATTCCTTGGAATAACTGAAAAGATTAAATGTAATGTAAAGAGGAAATGTTAATTTGGTTTGATCCCAACTGATTAAGATTTAGCTTAAGATTGAATACCGCTAAAGCCGGTGCTGGTGGCATGAGATATTGCACTTTATCATTACACGCCAACCTTCCAAAAATGCAACTTTTATGTGTTTTGTAATTATCATTGAACTCCCCTTTCATATATTTCTTTTTTGTATGTTTCAGGTCATACAGAAGTTGAATGTGATTTCAATAAAGTAAGAACAGATGGGAAAGTATATACGATATCACATAATTATGATTTTCATAAACAGTACGTATTTCTAATTTAGCAAATATTAAATTACATCATGCTCGATTAATTGTATAATGTATGAACACATGGTTTACAAGGCACATCCGTGTATACATATCAACGATATATGGCGAAACAATCTTATTTATACTTTAAAAAAACACCTTTTACCTAATGAAATAAAAGAACATATACATTAGAACAATTAGTAGTAGTAAAGTATAACAGTAGTGTTTAACACGGTATCTTTTTTGACATTAAAAATCACACTTAAAAATAATTCTTAATAATAAATGTATTGTGCCGCGATTTTACTGTAAAAGAATTGAAATCCTTATACCTTTTTAGAAAGAATGTTGGTCGCTTTAAAACAAGAATTTTGTGGCACCAATTAAGAACTTATATTGAATTACAGAAATGGTTGCTAGGGCAATATTATGTATTCGTTGAAAAAATGCACATTGGATATTGGATAGCATTGAATTTGTAAACCAGCTGTCCTCGGTCTGGGAAAAATTCCTCTGTGAAAATTTTATCGCGGATATTGTATCTTATGGCCATATGTCTCTGGCGCTGATGTAGAAGTTATGTTGGATAAGCAGTCTGTAATATGTTTTGAAGTCCGTCTCCACATAAGTGAACAAAAATGAGTTAAAACCAAATACGATAACATCAAACAAAATCGATGTCATGAATCATCTGAGGAGTACAAGAAAAAAGTATAAGTATTCTTGGACATTTATAAAACCAAAACATATTCCCGGAAAAAACCTTGCAATTGAAATAGAATGAATGACGGGAATGAAATCTAAATTCCTGCAAGCAATTACTCATAACACGATTCATTTCAGTGTCGTTATTTTGTAAAACACATTGATTTTTTTATATTTATGACAAAAGGGTATAATTTGTATCTTGCATATAATTACATAGCATATATGATTTATAGGTCTGTTTGAAAAAAAAATGATATCACAATGTGTTATTTAATAAGTCTCCTTTTTGTAATGCTAGAAGAAGAACAAATGTTGTATTTTCTAGACTTGACGGATTGCTGATATACTCATATAGAAATGAAATAACTAAAAAACTCGAGGAGGGCATTTTTAAAATACTGACAGACAGACAGTACACCTGTCAACAAAATGTAAGTAAGGAAATAATTGCAACATATATTAGATTGAGATCATTGTGTTTGATAAAAAGGAGTTTCCATAATGACCTTGTTAAATAATGTAAGCTTGTAAAAATTTAATCATTGTTAATATACTTGATCTAATAAGACAAAGAACGTAAAATCTCATACTAAAAGAGGAGACGAGTGTTCAGTTATCTAAGGTTACTGCCAAATTTTGCCATTTCTTCATCTCAATAACAATATCACTGTTACTCTATTATAGCCTTTTTATGATAACCTTCCCTAATAAATCAATGAAATAAATTAGTTGCTAAATGCGATTGATATACTTGTGGCATCCTCTTCAATGCTTTCACACCCATCTGTTTTAGCTTAAAGACATTTTCTACAGTTTGATGAAAATTTAATCTTTTCATAGAATTTTATAAATTTTTTGAATGATGAGTAACATTTAATGGCGAATTTAAAAATAAAAATAAAAATATATGTTGACGTGTTGGATTTCTTGTAAAATTGCTTCCATGGTAACCGTATATCTCAAAACTGTCAAAATAGCAAAACTGTGTTTTAAAAAATAGAACATGTATAAGATATCTTAAAACACACAACAAGCATTGCTTGTATGCAAAGATAACCTTATGTAATGATTCTGTATCAAACAAATGATAATCTGAACATATTTCTTTAAAAAATGAGTTTTCCATGTTCCTTAACCGAACAAAAAATGAGAAAAAAATAAAGTTAAATTATAAAATAAAAAATATATGTTGACGTGTTGGATTTTTTGAAATATATCAGTTTCCATGGTAACCGTATATCTCATAATTGTCAAAATAGCCAAAAAGTGTTATAAAAATGTATAAGACAGCTTATTACACGCACAATAAACATAATTTTATACAAAGCTTGCTTTATCTTAGGGTTCTGTATAAAACAAATGATAATTGGAACATTTTTTTCAGTGTTTCATGCTTTTTAACTAAACAAAAAATGAGAAAAATAAACATGAATTCTGTAAAAAATATTAAAGCTAACAACAAATTTCATTCATAAATTTTTCTATATTATTGATATATCAAATAACATTTAATAGTGAATTCAAAAATAGAAATAAAAATATATGTTGACGTGTTAGATTTTTTGTAAACCGGCAGTTTCCATGCTTACCGCATATGTCAACTGTCAAAATTACCACACTTCCTTAAGAAATATCAGTGTTATACTAAATGTATTGTCAAATATACAACAAAACATGTTGTAATAAAAATTTCATTTTCTTTAGATGTTAAAGAAAATAATGAAATTCAAAACATTTCTTAGATATTAATTTTGTTTTTTATTCAACACTTTTAAAATATATAATTTCCCAGTTGCTAGTAAGCAAGTGGCGACGCACTTTCGTCAATATACCACTAGCGGATGGGGTAACGCGCGCAGAATCATCAACAATGCTGTCGTACTAATGCGAGGAGAAATCCTTAATCTGATGTTGTCTAAACCACCTCTTATTCTTTTGAACCGATCTCCTCCTGAATATTTAGGAATATCTATTCTCTATTATTTACTCATTATTTGCTTATAGCCAAAATTTAAACACTTATCCGAATACTATTCAACTTGACCTTCTTTTTGAAGAGCAATTATCCGTGATTATTTTTCTTGGAAGCGCATTACGATGTGCACAGAAAACTACCGAAAACGTCTTTAAAGTGGCATTGTGTTCTTCCAACTGTAAACAAATCTCAACTTGACAGAGATAAAAATAAGCATGATGTCACTTCAATATTTTCTGAAACAATAGATCTTTGCTTAACTACTTTCATACAATAATTATAAAAGAATTAGTCCAAACAGTGCGTGCTTATATACCATCTCTTTTGTATTACTGTTACTACACGTTCCTTTGGATAAAAAATCTCAAACAACATGACGGCCATGCTGACCCTGATGTCTCTTACCAGAAAAATGTAGTTTTGTTAACTAAATACATAATATTTTTATCACATTTTAAAGCTATTTGTACAAGTAATAACCTACTAAATGTGATTTCTAACGACAAACAATTTACACGATATATCTTAAAAGGTGAACTTAGAACAAAACAGACATAAACGTTTATAAAATCTATGACATAATGTGTCATAAAAAAGAAAAACATCAACTCATTATACATAGTCGGAATTTCACTGGTTATTATTTTAAGATCACACAAACATGCTCACCGGCCGTAGAAGCTGTTGTTTTAGCACGTGATGAGGAACATGAAGAGACCTTAAGCCACCAATGCCGATGCATTGTTATGACTGTCAAGCCCTTTCAATCGGACAGCCCGCCGTGAGTCACTGCATTATTACCTTGTGCTTTCATTTTATAATATATGTATCATATAATTGCAGTTTCTTATTCAAGGTGGTGTTTCTAAGGTGCCAGCTCTTGTTTCAAAATAATGCAGAGGGGCGTCTGGGGTCTCCCACAAGTAAAGATAGCAAGTCGCAGTATGAAATGTCACAATGTCGGAGCGACTTATATGTTGTTAGAAATGCAGTAAAATTTATTTTGGCTAAAAGATTTTTTGTGTTTTTTTTTTAAATATTGAGAACATGAATAATAAAGATATGTGTAATTATTATTTTTGCATTTTCTATAAAGGCGTTATTTAAAAACAAAAATAGTTGCTCGATTACTAGGGTCGACTTTTATGTTCTTTTTAGAGATTTTCCGCTATTGCTATTGTTCATTTCCTTCAGCAGTTTTGTTTTTGTTGTTCCTTTAGTTTTGATGTTAAATAGACATTATGTTAACGTTTTCATTTACAAGATCAACTGACTATAAATTTGAAAATATTGACTTTAATAATGATGATTGATTCGAAATTGTTAAAATTAAATATAAAACTGTCTGGAATTGAAAGAATATATTGTAAAGATATCAGTTATTTTGACTTTTACTTTTCACCCACTATAATATATGCTTCAATAGACATAATGTCATTTTCACAATATTTGGATAATATATATATTTCAGCATCGTTAATTACTGTGATAATTTCACATCCAATGTGTCAGAAAGTGAAATTCTCTTTCAATATCACGAGGTTGACAGAAGGCGCAGTATCAAAATTTATAGAGATGTTGAGAGTTATATTGAAATTAAGATAGGCGCAGCTGTTTGTTCATCAGGTAAGTTTGAACTTAATTGTAAACGATTCCTTCATTCAAGAAATTATTCTAACTATCATGCAAACGATATTTATTTTGTATACTTACATATAAACATGGTAAACATTTAAGACTTAAAAAACTTATTTTTTTTAACAGTTGCAAAGGACATTGATGTCAGTGATGAAGTTGGTTGTAATGGAGGCTCAAAATTGTTTGATAAATCTATAAAATGTTTATATAAACGAGACCAAGCAGGATTTATGTTAGGCTGTAACACGGGAGCACATCTTCAGAATTGTCGTAAGTGAACAAATGTTGTTTTTAACGTATTTGTGGCGTTCTTATTCTGATAGAGTATTGTTTTTCATGTTCATGAAATTAGGAAATCCTATTATTAATGTGAAAGACCGGTGAGGATATTTCAACTTCACTGGTTCACAGTTTCAACTTCATTTAATCATGACGATGAATTCATGCATTGAACGCCATGATTTCCAATTCCGGAATTCAAGATTTCATCTTGAGGAAGTTGAAAATCCTCCATTCGTAAATTTGAACTCCTGAATTCACGAAGTTGAAATAATGAATTCACATAGTTTTCTGGAATTCACAAATTTGAAAGCGTGAAGTTTAAAACGTGAATTCATGAACTTGAAATATTGAAAACTTGAAGTTGAATACTTGAATTCATGAAGTTGGAATCGTGAGTTCGTGAACCCGATGAATCAAAATGTTGCAATTGAAATGTCACCACTTGTTTTTTCGTTATTTATAAATATTTCTTTTTTTGTGCATTTATTGGAGAAATTATTCATCTGTATATATACATGTATATACTGGAATAAGTTTAATAAACATTTCAGGTGACTTCATATGTCCGCCGAATACCGTGAAATGTCTGAACAGTTTTTGTCTCCCATTAGAATACGTATGTGACGGTGAAAAACAATGTCCAGGAGGCGAGGATGAAATTGGTTGTGGTATTGACAACATGCTCAAAGACTTTAAATCTTTATTATATACAGACTTAGAAATGAAATATTGAAAAATATTTATGAAATAAAATGCTTAATTTCATTTTCCGTATTTTCATTTTAAAAATTTATTTTTCACTGCAGTGAAACGTATTTTTCGTATTTTCATTCGTGTCTTGCCGGACTACTTTTTAAAATTCTTCCATTGCATAAAATTTAGGGAAAAGCTTTCAAATAGATTTGTCAAAAAGTGAAAAAAATGTATATAATAAACAGGAAATCTAAGTTGTGCAAAATAAGTATGACAATTAAAATCAGTATAAATATCATAATGTGAGAACTCCACTTTTTCTTTTGGTTCTTGTCTGCAGGATGCTTTCAGGAAGGGAATGAAATTGTATTAATGACAGAAAATGAAGACTTCGACGAAACATACGTGAAAAATGTTGCTAAACAGTTCTCTGCTCTGCGTTCAATTTTCAGAGTATTGCGGTATAAAGTCAGAAAAGATCCGACTTTATTGGAATACGAGCATTTATTTCTTGATATATCAGACACAGAGGTTAATGCATATGACATTATCAATCGTGAATACATGTGTCATTATACTGTTCTAGCTTCAAACTTCATAAACAGCATTCAGTTTTCGAAGAATAATTCAAGGGGATTAGTCTTTCTTCAAAAATCCGAGGTGTCGAAACTTGTTGCCGAAATGATGTTCAAGAATATTAGGTCATCACCGGACTTCCATGTGTACAGAGTGGTCGAAAATCTGAATATTTCTGCTTCAAAACTTGGTCCGTTTGCACACGTTATAGAAGTGTCAGTAAAGCATTGGTCGCATCTTACCTCGATAGGATCATCATTCTTTCCGATGATATGTAAAAGTGAGTGATAAGTTTATTTTACATACCCATGTAACCGAGTGTAAGATATTCCTCATCATATACGAAAGTTTTGAATTTCAATTTTCAAAATATATGTTTGCATTTTAGAATTTAAAATAAAATAGAATAAATTCTAACAAACGGGTCCTTCATGTTAAAGACAATGTAATAAAATATTTCCTATAATTATGAGATGTTGTGCTAGAATACTTGATTAACGCAATGAGACGATGACGAAAAAGAAATCAAAAGTCGTCTGAAATTGTTTAAATGTAGTCTACTGCCTGCTTGGATTAAATTCCCCCCTTATAAAAGACAATATTTTCATGCTTTGATTTAACGTATACGAGGGTTGTCCAAAAGATTCGTCAGTTATTGTCGTGAGATTTTTGGAAAACGGTTACAGGGTTTTTTTTTTTTTTGACAGATTTTCCCCTTTAATGATTAAATTTTGATTTTCTTTTAAAAACTTTCCGACAATAACTGCGTCACGAAAACTTTTTAAAAACCCTCGTATTTGTTATTCCCGGAGTATCAATTTTTATTATAGCTGTAGTTGCATTTATCTTTCATTTATAACATACCTACATTTTACATTTCAGAACATACAGCAATGTTTTGCCCGAATGACTTTAAATGTATGGCAAATACGAAATGCATTTCAATGGACCAAATGTGTGACGGAAAAGTTCAGTGTATCAATCATGATGACGAGAAAATGTGTGATTAGATGTCCTGAGATTCTGAATTGTGTCGGATTTCATGGCTGAGTGAGATCAGCAAATCGCTTTCCCTAAGTTTGTTAAACAAACGCACTCGATTTTAGATGTTCGCGGAAATAGCTAAATTTTTAATGGTTTAATTCAGTATCCGTTTAGAGGCTTACCTTATTTAGTAGCATTAAACCTTTCAATGTGCGGAATACAAGATATATTTCAAGATAACTTTCGGCATTTGAATAATTTGCTTTCTCTTGATTTAAGCTTAAATCATATATCGGTCATTCGAACGTCGGCCTTTCTGGGTTTGAAAAGACTAAAGGTTTTAAAACTGAATGGAAACACTAACATTGCAATGATAGAAACTCGAGCTTTCCAAGGCCTTGTTAGCATAAGGACACTTATAGTAACAGGATCAACCATCAATCACATCTTCTTGTACGCATTCCATGGTCTTAAACTAACAACATTGACATTTTCCAACAACAGTATAGACCAGGTAGACAACTTTGCCTTTGGCGAACTGATTGCTAAATATCTTGATTTTGAAAGCAGCGTTGTAAGGACGTTTGATAAGAAGTTATTTACAGGATTGTCTCAATTAGAAGTACTACGGACACCAGCCTACAAGTTTTGCTGCATTCGGCCTGATTACTTACCCGAGAGTCAGTGCACTCCAGGCAAAGATGAATTTTCATCATGTGATGATCTAATGAGGATTACAGCATTACAAATTATGGTTTGGATTATGGGAATATGCGCGCTGATTGGCAATTTCATATCAATCATATACCGTTTTGTGTATGACAGATCAAAGTTCAAACTAGGATATGGAATATTTGTTTCTAATTTGGCCGTTGCCGACTTCTTGATGGGTATTTATCTGATAATAATAGCAATTGCAGACACTTTGTACAGGAAAAGGTACGTTTTCTGTCCTTTTTTGTGTCGCCTCTACGGAGTAATGGCGACATATATGGATCACTTCTCCGTCGTCTGTCTGTCCGTCTGTCTGTCTGTCCGTCCCTCCGTCCGTCACAAAACTTGTCCGGACTACTCCTCATAAACTACTGGTGTAATTTCGTCCAAACTTTACAGGAATGATCAGTACCAAGTATAGTTGTGCATATTTCAGCATGTTCCGGTTCAATGAT
>NW_026856284.1:0-18150 GCF_026571515.1 Ruditapes philippinarum | reverse complement strand
AAATATTGTTATAAATGATTAACAATTTTAATCAATAAAACTTCGCCCCGCGCTCCAGTTAATTAGCGTGTTTTTGCCCCGCGACCCCGCCAAGCGAAAGGTTGAGAATAAACAATTTAAAATGACGGGGGTGCGGAGACAGAATACGCTATTTAGCGTGGGTGTGGAGCAAAGTTTGATAAATAAAACGTCGCCCCGCGGTGTTGCAGAGCGAAATTTAAGAAATGAAATGGCCGTGGCGCGGAGCGGAAACAAGCTAATTAGCGGGGAAGCGGGCGAGGTTTAATAAATATAAATTTGCAATGGCCCACGCTAGTTAGCAAGCGACCCCGCTTAACAAAACGTCGAAAATTAACAAGTTAAAATGGCGGGGGCGCGGAGGGAAAACACGCTAATGAGTGGGGAATTTAAGTAGCGTAATATCGTCCCCCAACCGTTTAATTTCTTAAATCTCGCTTCCCGATCCCGCGGGGTTAAATTTTATTAAACTTCTCGCATCTGCCATTTTAACTTGTCAATTCTCGACTTTTCGCCTGGTGGGGCATATTATTATAATTCAAGTAAATCTTGACCTTGAAATGACCTTGACTATCGTTCTTTTCAAACTTGTCATTACTTTGATACTTACTTACCGATTTGATAAATGCTTGGACAAATAAACACTTACTACAAAACCGACATGTTAACTATAAATTATGTCTTCAATGATCTTCAAAGTACTGAATTTTGCTTAAAACTGGCATGACTTTGTTATTTCTTTGTAGAATTGATTTATACTTGGACTTAAAAGACTTAAACACTTATGACACAACCAACATGATTATTAATTAACTTTGAATTTGCCTTGACCATAGAATGACATTGACAGTCAATGC
Source organism: Ruditapes philippinarum (assembly GCF_026571515.1). Classification (NCBI taxonomy): domain Eukaryota; kingdom Metazoa; phylum Mollusca; class Bivalvia; order Venerida; family Veneridae; genus Ruditapes; species Ruditapes philippinarum. Next base: position 17,275 of record NW_026856284.1, on the reverse strand, counting down.
CACATTAATGAATTTTGCTTAACGTGAGATCACTTTGTTTTTTTTTACATAACTTTTAAATACTTGGATAAAGCAACACCACTGGCAAGATCAACATGTTGAATAAATCAAAAATGACGTTGACCGTAAAATGAAATTGACTGTCTGGATCAAATTATTGATTTTTTCTTAAATTACAATAACTCCGCAATTAAGCATAGAACTTGACTTTGACTTTGAGAAAACGACACCTCTGACACAACTGATATATTGAATAATTGTGAAATATCCTTAACCTTAAAATAAACTTATTAAAATGGTAATTTTTAATGCTGCTTGAGTTGTTTTATTTTTTTATTCATTTAGGGATTCGATTCATACTTGGACACATCAACACTTATAACAAAACCAACATGTAATTTATATATCAAATTCTGTACACAACAATAATTTGTTCTTCAATACAATTTATTCTGTGCTAATCTATGTAAATGAAAAAATAAACAAGCGTAGCTCTTGTTTAAATTCATGAATGGAAGTTAAAAAACACATTTAGCAAAACATATGATATACATGTGCCTTGACATTTATTTGACAACAATATGATAAGGCTGTCTAACATTTTCATATTATCATATACCGATTTTAAACTTGGTATCAATATCTAATCACATTTGTTCTTAGATAAGGCTTATTATTATTGATACAAAGTTTCATAAATTGTATTGTAAATAGATAAGAAAACTCAGAGATGATCAACGAAACAAAAATCTGTACTTTACAAGTTAGTCAAGAAGATGTTGTTAGTAGATTAAGGCATAAATTCAAACAGTTTGCACATATTACAAAGTAACTTCAACCATATCACTGCGAAAAATATACTGATATACGGGAATATACGGTCCCGTATTTTTGACATATACGGGCGTGTACGGGATTATTTGTCGAATATACGGACCAAGTATACGAGTCCGTATAGGGAACACCGCGTATACGGGAAGTCCGTACATGCATCAGGCATATACGGTATTCCGTATTTGCCCTATATGCATGTACGTATATTTGTTCGTACTTTTGAAGTATACGGAGAATAAAATCCCGTATACGGACTTTATAAAGGTTGTTATCCCTAGTATACTATAAATATACCAAGGATATACGGGACCGTATTTTCTAAATATACAGAGGATATACGGACTCGTATTTTCTACGTATACAGAGGATGTACGGAACCGTATATTCTACATATACAGAGGATATACGGACTCGAATTTTCTACGTATACAGAGGATGTACGGAACCGTATATTCTACATATACAGAGGATATACGGACTCGTATTTCCACATATACAGATGATATACGGAATCGTATTTTCTACATATACAGAAGATATACGGAATCGTATTTTCTACATATACAGGGGATATACGGAATTGTATTTTCAATATATATAGGGGATATACGGAATTGCATTTTTAGTTGTCAACAGGGTATACAAAACTGTATTTTCGAGATAAAAGAAGGTACAGATAATATCAAAGCATGCATTTATACGTAAGCGGCCCGTCATGAAACATAATAATATACGTGACACGTGTACATGACCGAAATGCAGGCTCGTACAATAGAACATGTTTGATTACACATTGTGAATGGGAACTGTAAAGTCATATGCTTAAAAACTTTATCTTCACAATTGGAGTATTTCAAAAAATTAAGTAAAAACCAAATCGAGTCACTCTTAAATATTTATTATTTCATAAACATATATTCAACATGTATACAAATATTAAACAAAATAAACATGTCTTCGCTACGAATTTGAAATTCATCCCTATCCCCTATATTCTCCGGACTTGTACACCTCTGGCTTCGTGGTAGACGTTTTGGAAGCAATGAAGGTGTCATGCAGACGGTCAATGAGTTCTTTTGAGGACCAAACTAGAGAGTTCTATTTAGAAGGGTTAAACAAGTTGGAGAACAGGTTTGCAAATTTCACTGATGCAGCTAGCGATTATATTGAAAAGTAAGACCATTAGTTGGGTTCTCTGACTATCGGAAGTACATCGGGCCAAGAACTCTTTGATCAATCCTCGTATATTTTATCTAACATAGCATCTACGGCTTATTTTCTATTTTAAAAATAAAAGAAAGTTTAGTGTAAGCTACAAAATCGATAAAATTATTAAAAATGGGGTGATATAACTGTAAATAAACAATTATTTTTCTTCAACATCATTCAATCATTTACTACATGGCCAAACCATGTTAGCTTTGTTGTATGCATAAATTCGAAATTGCCCTAAAATAAAGTTACTGTTTCATTTTGTTCAGATTGGTTCTCTTGAATTTAGGACATTTTGTTTAGACAGTTTTAAATATATTAAAGAAACTAAACTAAGTGTTTACCTTAACAAAATAAATAGCCATGATAGATGATTTGATATGGTATAGGTTGACATATGTGCTTAAACAAAATCATGATTGTTTATCTCACAAAATTCAGCGACATGTGATCTCCAAAATTAAATATGTAAATAGTTTAAAGTCATTTATCGTATGTTAAAAACATTTAATTGTTTATACCAACAGTCTTCTTTATCTATAATTGTAAATATGATAGAAATGTTGCAATGTATTTCAAATATATTTAGTGCTGTAAAATACTAAATTTGTTTTGTTGTTTCTAAATTGTTATAGATTTATCACGACGAGGATGATACAATCATTGAATTAAATGTTTGAGGCAAGATATTCAGCTTATTCAAAAGTACACTTTCGAGGGAAAAGAATAGTCTTCTAGCCGAAATGATCAATTCAAAAATTGTAACAAAAGTGGACAACTATGGCAGATGTTTTATTGATTGCAATCCAGATTTCTTCTGCAATATTCTTGAATGCCTAAGATTTGGAAAATATCCTCTTCCTGAAAAAGCCATTGATGTCTATGATTACGCAAGGATGTTTCTTCTTGGGGGATTTATGGCGTCTTTGGAACAATTCAAAGATGTGCAACATAAAGTACAAGCTGATCATTCTAAGAATTCCTTTGACAATGAATGTACAAACAGTTATTACAAGATATTTTAGGAAGGCTGACCATCTTAAATGAATCTGGATATCAAAGATATATTTGTATTGCAACTGTTAAAATTATTTCTGGATGCAATCCCGATTATTGGTCAAGTTAAATGGGTCCTTTATTTAAAAAATGCCAGTTTTAAATGGCACTATGTATTTTTACCATCTTTCCCTCTAGTGTGTAGAGTTCATAATGTTACATAACACCCCTGTGTGTACTCAACTGAGGTTTATTTCATTGAACTAAGCTGTGTAGCAATTATTTCAAATATCAAATTTGAGCATGACATATCTTTAACAAATTGATATTCTGTATTATAAGGTGCATAAATAACACAAACTCTAAACATGTATAGAAAATAATTCTTATTATTCATTTGTTTTATTTCTCCATCGAACATGAGATATTTTGCGTCCAAAGACTGATTATGTTTTTATTCGTTTGTTTTTATTTTAGCAGATTCGTCTTTTTCTTAAGTTGCGATGTAATGATTTAACTTATGGAAAATAGCAAATATACGAGTAAGGTTGCCGGAAAAACTTAATTGTCATTCCTGTCAATATGTAACATTTCCCCTACCGTTATTTGATTTCCGTTACATATCCTACAGTTTTTTTTTAAAAAAAGAATCATGTTTGAAATTACTTCAAATCGCTTGCCCCTCACCCCTGTAGGTTCTACCAGAGATTTAAAATTCTTTCATGTGAGGAAGCTATCCAGCTAGCTTTCGGATTTTCAGTGGTGCTGCTTCGTGCCAAGATTAAAGAATGGAAAGGTATCCGAGGTCTCCCCCAACCAGTAAAGTAAGACAATCGGCACATGATCATTACAGAGTCGACTTGACTTATTATCACTGAGTATAATGAGACCAACATTTCCTGCTTAATAACTTCTTAACAAATTTTATTGTCGTTATCAGTTGCAATGAATAAAATCCAGTTGAAAATAAGGCACACTAAATGATATTTGACAATTAATTGATTTTTTTAGTGCGATTTTGAGTTATTGCGAACCTTTTTTAACGAGGTTTAATAAAAACAGAACAGTCCATGCTCTTTATAAATCAACAGCCAAGTACATGTATATGTATATAGATTTTATAAACATATTGACTTGACTAAAAGGTCATTTTCCATTTCTGCTTTCAAGAGTTGTTTGTTATTTACTTTGTAATTAATTTAGGGATTCGATTCATACTTGGACACAAAAACTCTTATAGCTAACCCAACATCTTTATTTATCAAATTCTGTACACAACAATAATTCTTCAATACAATTTTATTTTGTGCTAGCCTATGAAAATAAAAAAAAAATTAAACGAGCGGCGTTGGCTCGTGAAAGAAAGAAAAACTTTAGCGAAGCATATGACATCAATGTGCCTTGACATTTATTTGAAAACAATAATATAAGGATGTCCAACATTTTTTCATTATAATAAATTGAATATCGGTTTTAATATTGTATCAATATTCTATCATATTTGATCTTTGATAAGCCTTATAAGTGGTACAAAGCTTAATATATTGTGCTTAATAAATTGTGCGAGTAAAAAAATCAAAGATGATCAAAGAAATAGAAGTATTTACTTTACAAGCCACTTCAGACAATTTTGGTTGTAAATTAACTCATAAATTCAAACAGTTTGCACTTTTTCCAAAGTTATTTCAACCATACAATAGTAAATAAAATCGTTTTGAGCGGTAGACTAGTGGTATAAGCAATGTTTCTTCTCAAAGCAAAAGTTGTGCTTAGTCTCAGACAGCTGACTAGAAAGAGTGTTTTTCACAGATTAAAGGTTTTCGCAAACAAGCACTATTAAGTATATATACATGATATAAGGGATAATACGACATACCGTATAATATGAATTTAACAAAGCATATTAATAAACATGTAAAAAATAAAATATTTTTTGCATCTTTCATCCGGTTTTGTTCAATCCCTCCCAATTTAAGTGTAACGTTTGTGTAACTTGTATTGTCAAAGTAAAAATCAACTTGATCGTCATCAAAAATTTTTACAAAATAAAGATTTAAATGATTGATATAAATTATTTAGCTTTGTATAACAGAATATAACCCTGTACATAAGAAACAATTAATTTATTTTCAATACTCATTTAGTGAAACATACATGTAGTTGTTTGAAAAAATGTTTTAAAAAAGCCTGCTCATGTTTTTTACGTATTTTTATCAACACTTATTCATTATCTGTATCACTGCTCATAAAAGATTCGTACCCAGAGCTTGAAACAAAAATGCTACAATATTCATCACTAGAGTGTCTAGAATGTACTTTCATTTTGTTTCTTATGTATTCTGTTATCGTTATGAAAACTTTTCGTTTAATTTTCCTTTGAGCCATATCTTTGTGTTTATGAAAGCACATCATTTTTACAATTTTCGGTAATGCACATACAAATAAAACAGTAAACACGTGCGTCACGAGGGATAGCTCTTTCAACTTGTCAAATGTCACGAGTAACTGAACAGATATTATCAACACAATTATCACCGATGTCAGTTTTAACATCGTAATCAATAGTTGATTTCTTCTTGGCAAATTTCTGCGGATGATCAAATCAAAAAGGTCGCTCTTAATGCCATATTTAGTTTGTATGCTTTTAAGTTTGTTTTGATCCATTTCAGCATCATCACCATACTTCTGTTGAAACTTTTCGCAAGCTTTTAAGCTTACCTTTAAAAGTTCTCTATAACTCTCTCCAAATGCATTGATACTCTCTGCCACATAAAACAAAGTCATAAAGACAAGAACAAGATATCCGTAAGATAATTGTGGATACGCAACGATGCCACTGTACGTTAACATGACAATTCTACACAAAAACCAAAACCCATCAAAGAATATCAAGCAATACGTATACCAGGAAATTGAAAATAAGATCAGCATGGGTATGAAGAAAATATGTTTACAACATTTCACTACAAAACCTCTACGATGGAAACACTCAAAATAGTGAATACAAAAAGAATTCAAAACAATGAAAAAACAGTTGACTACTGGAAAGAGATAATAAAGAACGGCTAGCAATAACTCAGTGACACAGAACATGATGTATAAAGGCAACAGGAGTGCACTTAACATAATGGCAATAAACAAGTTTTGCAATCTATTGTACATCATTGAAAAGATGATATTTTTCCACCTTAAATAGAATAACTTTAATGATTGCTTCCAAAACCGTGAATGAATTAACATAAATATCTGGGCTAGAAGGAGTCGGTGAAGTTTTTTGCATCCTTTCAGATGTCTGACATTTATTCCTGACAAATTTTCTTTAAGCTTAATTGGCATTCTGGTCAAAAATACAAATTTCTTGACGCGTTTTGTGATACCAATAGCAAGAAAATCTTCTAAATTTGAGGGAAACACAATCAAAAGACACCCAAATGAAACACAAATTGAGAAAGTAACAACTGGGCCACCGAATACATACATAAATTTTTTTCTTGCTTCGCTTACCCCAGCTAAGAGTGCACTGTATCCTAGGAGAGCTCCTTTTTGTACCGCAGATTTCGTAAAATCATAAGCATATATATAATCTAATAAGACATGAGTAGCTGTTAAACACATGGGGATAATTATTATCCAAATTCTAAGGGTACGTGAACCTTTTGACCCGCCGTAGAAGAAGGTAAATAAAGGTGAAAATAATGTTGAAAATACTGATACTGGATTTGTCGATTCTAAATTCAAATAGTCTAATTTGTTTAACCTGTTACTGCTTTCAGAAATAGAGTCGGGCGTGACTGCATTCAATGATATACGTCTTTCCTTCTTTATTGTTTTTGATAATTTCTTCACTTTTATTCCAATTTGTGTCAACAACAATGGATAGAAGGCAAAACAAACATTTCCTGCTATAATGGGTAGGATCCACCAGAGTGCTCCATAATGATAATGTTCATTGTGACACTGAATTATACGGGTCTTTTTTATATAATCAAAAGTAAATTTGCAGCATTCATATTCAATTGTTTGGAATGTGCATATTGAATTTTTGCATAATTCATATAAAAATTTTGAGTGTATCCAAATACGTTTATTGTAACACCAAAGGCTAGAGTTATATATTTCATATTTTGAAGCTATTTCTGATGTCATGTTGCCTAATGCCTGACCGATAAGATAATCTGTGTCTTTATTGCCTATTGTGAGGTTCTTACATTCTCCAGACTTTTCGATATCAATAGCAATCCTTTCTTTCTTTGTATGCGCCCAAAGTAATCCAAAAGACATGTAACCAAAATCTTCTGGTATGTAAAGATATTGATGTGCTCCCCTTTCTCCTTCGTATGTCCAAATCCAATTAGTTTTTGCAAAAACATTTTGTGTAGCATTAACACTAAAGTTCACAAACTTTAATTTTAAATAAACGAAATTGTACCGATGTTTCAGAATATTGTATGTAAAGTCGGCCTGTGATACGTTATTCACCGTCAAACTACATTCTTCGTTTTTGAAAATGATACTGTTATTCAAGTTTGTGTCGTTTGACCTGGGGTTAATCATCCGTGGTAAAAATGATTGAGCTTCAATCGCACAACACAATGAAAAAACTACAATAGCAAAAATAGTTTTTGTTTTGCTTGACATATCTGTAATCTGCATGTAATCGTGTTTTGTAATTTGCTCCGTCTGTAAGGAAAATTTCGAAAACATAAATTGAGCAGTTGTATTATACTGACAATATATTAAATTGCACACATAATGAAATAGAGTAAAACAGAATCTTTTTTTGCATCTTTCATCCGTTTTTGTTCAACCCCTCCCAATTCAAGTGAGACATTTGTGTAACTTGTATTGTCAAAGTAAAAATCAACTTGATCAATGATCGTCATCAAAAACTGTTCAAAATAAAGATTTTAATGATATAATTTCTTTAGCATTGTAAATAGAATACACGTACATTTCAATTTCTGATTTACAAGTTTTAATAAGTAAAATGTGCTTACCTGCGTTCGTTTAATTCTATCAATTAAATCTTAATTATTCGAACGATTTATAAAAAAAATGTCATACTTCCTCGTACTAAAAAACTTGTAGTGAAAGAATTGTTGTAATTAATTTGTTCAAATTGATCAATCAAAAGATAAAGTGAAATCACCAGGAAGTTATGTGTACTTCCTTTATCAAGATCTCACGCTGTTAAATGTTATTTTTTATTATCTTTCGAGCTTTCTTGTCGTGTTATTCAAGATGAGTGTTATTTATTTCAGTATGTCGGATAAAGTTTTGTTATATAAAGCAATAATGTACAAAATGCCGAGCAGTATTTGAAGTGCGAATAAATGAATTAACCTTTAACATAGAGAGACATAATCAATCCAGATTATGAGACAAAATGCATAATAATGTAGTACTTATCGAATGAGAAATTACATGCATTTTAGCTAGTGTTATGGTTAAAATCGTATAACGTTGAAACAATAACTATATCCTGAAGAAATTAATAAGGCCAAGAAAAGAAAACGCATGTTATAATTCATATTAAGGTGTTTCCTTTCGTTCTTCAGCTTTTTTAAACATGGTGTTAATGATGTTAAAAAAAATAACTATAGTAAGACTTGTGCTGAAAAGATACGGTTCGAATAAAATAGTGAAAAGAGGTAATCGCTCAAAAGTAATTGCAATACAAGTAATGCTAGAAGAAATACAAGTAAAAGGTTCTACATATTATAAAGCCTAAGTAGGGGTACAGCAGCAATAAAATTCGGGTTAAAAGATAAACCATTTCTCGATTCTTGTAATTGCTTCCTTTAATAACCTGTTCCATTCTTAAATCAGCGAATTAATTGACTCGTCTTTGTACTAGAATTTCATAACCTGTCTTTTTTCCGTTTCTTGTTGCTTTTTATTTTATTTCTCGTTGAAGCGTTAACTACAGGAGTGTTTACAAAACTTGATATTGAGTTTTATCAGAACCATACTTGTAAAAGTTTGGAAAAGGTTGTGATCTCGCGGAAGCAGTGAAAACATCGATGTTACGTGCAAATTGCAGACCCGTTTTGATTGAGTCTGTTCAAGGTAATAATGAGAAAGTGCAACATCTCTAAACATAAACTAGAAATGTGTCGTCACGCCAAGGATGCTCCCCCATGCAGCCAAAATTTCAGATGTTATAATATTTAGTTCCAACATTTTGCACAAACTATTTTTTTTTAATTCAAAGGCCTTAAAGCTATTCAATGTTAAAAAACAAAACATTTTTATACAAAGTTCGAGTTAATCTTTTGTAAATTGAATATTACATATTTGAAGCCAAAATAATGACTACATACATTTCCACAAAAGTATGAGTGCTGAAAATTAAAATTCAAAGTTTTTTTACAACGTTCAAGAGAGATAACTTTGTCCAAAATCATTAAACCACGACCAAATTCAAACTTGAACTGCTTGATGTATATATATGTCAAATTTGAGTTGAATGTGTACAACCATAAGGGAGATAATGAACGGAAACTGAAAATTTCTTTTTTTTTCAAAGTTCAAGAGGGATAACTCTTTCAGCTATCATCGAACCATAACCAAATTCGAACTTGACCAGTGTATTCTAATGAAAGATCCATTTGAATATGTACAACTGTTGGAAAGATAATAAACGGAAACTGAAAATTTTATTTTTTCAAAGTTAAAGGAGCATAACTCTGCCAAAAATCATCGAACAATGACCAAATTCGAACTTGATCTTCACACTCATTTGACGTATCCATATGTCAAATTTGAGTTTAATGTATAATACCCTTGGGGAGATAATGAACGGAAACTGAAACTTTCATATTATTTTTAAAGTGAAAGGAGCATAACTCTGCCAAAAATCATTGAACCATGACCACATTCGAACTTGACCTGCCCATTCCTTTGACGTATCCATATTTGAAATTTGAATTGAATGTGTAATACCATTGGGGAGATAATGATCGGAAACTGAAAATTTCATCGAAGGGTATAACTTTGTCAAAAATCATCGGACCATAACCAATTTGAACTTGGCCTGTATTTTCTCATGATATATCCATATGTCAAATTTGAGTTGAATGAGTGCAACCGTTACTAAGATAATGAACGGAAACTGATGAGGACAGAATGACAGAATGACGGAAGAACGGAATGACGGAACAGGATAACAATATATGCCCCAGACATTTTATGGCGGCGGCATAAAAACGTATGATGATTTGTTTTGCAACAATACTTTTTCTGAAATTTCGTTTTCTTTTGGCAAAGAATAAATAGATAAATCATACGTGAACAAGTGATTTTAGAAGGCGGAGCAAATTTATATAAATCAAGAACCGGTTGAACCGGGTGATGCTCCCCGGGAAGGTTTTGGACACAGGAAAGTGTAAAAAAATGAACAAAGGGCAAAAACTCAAAAATAAGGCAAGGCAGAATTACGGTTCTTGTGCATTGCACACCTACTCAGTGAGATTTATCTACCTACAAAGTTTCATGTTGATACCTCTTGTTTCAAGGTTATAACCAGGACAAAAAAAGCGGACGGACGGACAGACGAACAAAGTGGCGAGCGACTATGGAATGGAATGGCACAACAGTGTCATATTGAAGGTTTCATGATAACCGCGCGGATGTTTCTAAATTCAAAATTTCACCAATTTCGTGTTAAATGTTGAATTCTGCTTAAGCCGGTGCTAGGGGGCGTGGACGGTAGCTTGCACTTTCCAGTACCGTCCATGAACAGGCTCAATCAAACCGAGCCTGCAACATTTTCAATTTTGTTGTGTTGGACTTTGTTTAGGGATTCTGTTTTTCTCTTTTTTAAGTTTTTTTTTGCACTGCACTTCTATTCAATGAGATCTATTAATATATAAAGTTTCGTGATGATATCTCTTATAGTTTCAGAGTTGTGTCCCGGGTAAAATTCAAGGTGAAGAAAAGGACCAAAGGGCAATAACTCCAAAATAAAACAACGCTGTGTTTAGCTTCTTTAACATTTCAGTTCTATCCAGTGATATCTATCTACCTACAAAATTTCATGTTGATATCTCTAATAGTTATGTCACGGACAAAATTCAAAAAGTAAAAATAAACAAAGGGCAAAAACTCAAAATCAGGTAAGGGAGAGTTATGGTTCTTTAGTACTGCACTTCTACCCAATTAGACCTATCTACCTACAAAGTTTCATGTTGATATATCTTATAATTTTAGAGTAATGTCGCGGACAAAGTTCAAAGTTTCAAAATGAACAAAGGAAAATAACTCCAAAATTAGGCAAGAGAGAGTTATGGTTCTTTAACAATGCACTTTTACGCAATGAGATCTATCTACCTACAACGTTTCATGTTAATATCTCTTATACTTTTAAAATTATGTCCCGGACAAAGTTCAAAGTGTAAACATGAACAAAGGGCAATAATTAAAAAATAGGCAAGACAGAGTTACGGTTCTTGTGCACTGCACACATACTCCATGAGATCTATCTACCTATAAAGTTGCATGTTGATACCTCTTATAGTTTTAGAGGTAGGTCCCGGACAAAGTTCAAAGTGTAAAAATAAACAAAGGGCAATAATTCAAAAATTAGGCAAGGCAGAGTTACGGTTCTTATGCATTGCACACCTACTCAATGAAATCTATCTAACTATAAAGTTTCATGTTGATACCTCTTGTTGTTTCAAACTTATAACCCGGACAAGAAAAACGGACGGACAGACGAACAAAGCGGCGACTATATGCTCACCCTTCGGGGAGCATAATAAAATCGTCCTGTTTCGGGAGATCAGCGTCGATGTGCGCTTCATTATTAAAATATTTTATAAATAACGGATTTGATTGTCTTTTTACTTCCGCACCGATGTGCATTTATGTTAACACCTGACATACATATAAACTCACGTTGTGAATTAAAAAAAAAACTTCCTTGCCAGAGGCCAACACTTAGAAAAACTTGGTTTATGTAGACAAGTAAGTATACCATAGTGTTAATGCACAGCATATTGCCAATAATCACTCACCGAGAGAAAATTTAATATTTTTGTCAAACAATTCAATCGCAGACACTTTGGAGTTTAGAAAGTAACCGTACAAAGACACAGTTTTCAACAAAGAGTGGATGGGGAGATGAGAAAACAAACATTATACACTTTTTACAGAAATTTAATAAAAAGAAATTTCATGGTATATGTGTCATTAATGTTCTTTTCATTTAGTGTAATACTTTTTCAGTTTTGAATTACAAAATAAATGGTAAAAAAACATCAAAACACTAGATCGATTAGATATTTGTAAAGTTGTATTGTTTATGTGCGTAAGATAACAGACATTATTCACTTAAACACACTCCAAATGAACGTGAAAATGAAATACATAAAGACACGTTGGTGTATTTGTATTTTAATGTACTTTTGATAGTGAGCTTCACATTGATAGAACCGACTGTGCCATAATTAAAGAACCAGGCCTGCCTACACATCCGTGCAGTCTGACAAGGTTCTGCACTGTTGGTGGCTCCTTTTTGTCATATTTGAAATTGAAATACGTCAATGTTTTAAAGAACTGCTCGTAATTAAACGCAGACCAAGGACCTTTAGCATAAATTCAGCAGGTTACGGGTTAAGTTTATTTTTTCATAACTACTGCCGTACAGCAATCAATCGAATTTTTCGATTTTGTAATTTTATTGTCTCATAGTTAACTCTTTTATTAAATATATGTATATTGACACCAACACTTGAACAGTTTAGAATATATCAGAATATTTTCGCTCGATTGCACTTCTTTTCTTCACATGTGATGTCCTATTCAATATCAATAAGCAGGTTGTATGGTGTACCAATATATATGTATACTATTCATTTAACTTTTATGAATTCATTAGGCCTTAATTAAGCGTGAATTTACTTGAGATTCTGATGATATACTGCTGTAATATCAGATACGAAGGAATTGTTTAATAAATTCTTCAGAAACGACATTTGTTTGTACGAAAAGTGTTTGCACGAAACATTTAGTTTTATTTCGATGTACTTTTGAAATTAAAAAAAAATGTGAAATAAATATTTTATTTTGTAACATTTAACGTAACGTAGTACCATCTGTAAGAGTGACGATTGACGATTGGTTAAGCTAGACTATATTAGCTGTGAGAGAATGCCAAGAAAACGAGTCCTGTTGTTGTATGTTAGACATTCACCAAACTAAGTAAACATGACAAATTGCGTGGCCGACTCTTTCAAGAAGCTTTTCTTCTGATAATTATGATTATAAATTTTCATATTGGTCTAATAGAATGCCTATAAGGAAAGTACAATTACTTTAACGGTTGCTACAATCAAAGATGTTCACAATCAATATAGATTCAAACATACAAAGTCCTTTGTAAGATATGCCATTTATTTATTCGTCACTTTACTTTAAGATTTCCTATGTACAGATATGTCATTTCGCTCTAAGATTTATTCTTCAATATATATTTTCGCTTGTTAACAGAAACAGAGATAATGTAAAACGAATGTATAAATTTGACATACAAAAGAAAAATAAAGTCTGTTTCGGTACACTTATGATTGAAAATATGTCTGACAACAATTTGTTATTTAAATATGTCCAATGATGTACAATTTTAAACAAATCCGACTAAATGTCAACAGGTTGGTTTTTTGTACTTTCGGTTTCTACAACCATAAAAATAAATATTGAAATAATGTATTGTTTGCTTTTGAAACTATGAATTCACTTGTTTAAGGTGGACTTTTACAACAAATATTTGAAATAAACTTTTCCACAACTTCCAGCATTTAATTACTATTTGTTTACATAATTAGTTTCTTAGCGTATGTTAGACCGAAATACCGCATCCGTTCTGTGTATTCATACTATTGTGTTCGAGGTCCTAATCCGAAGACTGACGGAAAGGGCCGAGTAGTTGCGATTGGGATACACGCTGTTGGTTTAGACAAATTTACTGAAGTTCGATTATAAGGACAGCTTTTACGTTGATTTGAACCACTTTGAGTTCGCGTCCTTGAACAGTGTTACATTTAATTAAATGTATGCTCTTTTAGTTTGATTTGTGACACAAACGTTAGTGTGTCATAGACGGAGCGGTTCCCTGCTCTCTCTGTGTTTGTGCCGTGTATGTGTATATGTGTAGGTTTCTATAAACGACTTTTATGTAGGTGTGCTTTATTTACATGGATTTGCATCAGGATATCTACTTTTTTTTCTTCGGACAAAAACATAAAATATAAAAAAAAAATTTCAGTGGTATAAGGTTTTAATATTGAGGAAAATAGCTTTGGGAAAAATTGTGAAAGAAAAAAATGGAAAAGTTGACAAGATAATAGTGTGTGCATTTTGTTTATAATAACATTTCACAAATATAATTATATCTATTGCCATGGCAAGATTTATCATTCCATTGATAATTTCTTTCAGAAATGTGTGAAGATAACATTACTACGCAAGCAGTTGTGTGACCATTATTGTAGTCGTTCGGCTGCCCAGTTTCCCAGTCCGTTTCTGACTTGATCAAAGGGTTATGGTTTACCCATGAGAAATGGTGAGTGCCATCATAAACTCTTGCTCCAATCCAGTAACCACTGTGGTCATAATCTGCAAAATGGGACTTTGTTTTTGTATAATATATTATTGAAACGTTTAATTCCCTCCGAATAAAGTATGAAAATCCTAAATTTGAAATCAAAATGAAAACCTAGTCCTTGCACGAAATAAAAACAAACAAACGGACAAAAACGTTCTAAAGTTAAAAGAAAAGGCGTCGCTGATATGAAGAATGTCATTAAAATCCTGACATAAATGTGATAAAAATTAATGATTCAATTTAAATATCTGCCTTAAAAAGAACAAAAGTGTACACTTTATTGCCAAATATTTTAGTGTTAATATAATAATCCTACTATATGAATTATTTACGTACGCCGATGACTTGCAATATAATGCCTCAACAGCACGGCTTTCGCGTGCGTATCGAGCACTACCAGATCGTCCCCCGTGTTCCTGCATGTTGAGCGTGCATCTCTCCACAGTTCATGTTCTAGGACAATACGGACACATAACTCTGCCTTTGAGTTATTTAGATATATATATCCGCTATTAGTATTACAAGTCCTGGGTCTGTTGGTGCTGGAGCCATGGTGATGACTAGTCGCTTTAACAGTTACTGTTGTTTTCATAGCTACTGCGCAATAGGTTTAATAAAACAAAATTTTAATAATAAACATGTTTAAGTTTCATGTTAAACAATAACAATAATTCTTAAACTCAACTTTGAAGTAGGAAAAAATGGATATAGGGCACAAAATTCCATATGTTGTAGAAATATACAGAAAATTACTTTTATTGCGTAACACCGTTCTGGCATCGAAAACAGAAGTGATGCACCAAACATTCTGCGTACTTATATGATAGAAAAAGTTATATGTAGCATGTTGCTATTATAATAATAATTAGTCGAGTACAATTTAGGCAAGAGAGCACCTGTTGTTTGTGACGTCATCGGTGTAGTCACAGTTGTTGAAATTCCTGCAGTTGATGACGATGGTGACCAGCTGGTGTTTGTATTATTTAACACAGAAACACTACAACGCTTGTTACAGAAATCTGTGTCACAACAAGTTGTTGGACATTTGTCATGACTCATCAAAACAGACATTGAATTACATTCCTGGGGACATGAAAATGCATGTCGTTATTAGAACACTTTAATGATATAAGTAAAAAGATAAAAGGCTTATAATTGGAAAGGTAACATATAATATCATCTTTATCTGAAGAAATAGATTTACATACATACTGATTTCTTTTCCGGCATTTAGAAGAAATCTTGTATTGCTCTATTGGTGACGTTACAAAACCTTGAAGCTATATGCGCTAGCATATTCTAAAGGAAACGGATTTTCTGCATGCGTTTACAGAAGGTAGAAAACATTAATGTCCACGTCTGATGTATTGTATAATAGTAACAGTATATAAGTAGAACATTTTTCTAATGCTGGAGATCAGAGACAGCATTTGTTGACGCAATTTTTATTATTATTCCATCTTCTGTTTTCCTTACATTCTTTTTTAATAAGAAATAAAACAAATATAGGTAAATTCTAATAAAAGAAACATCCAATGTTTGTTGCATTTTTGACAGTTTATTGTTGGCAGTCGGATTAGTAGTTTCATTTTCTTCAATTAAATCTTATAGGATCAACACTTTTTATACGAAGCTTAAAAAGGAAAGTCAATGGATGATATGGAAGTCACAGGTTGCAAATAGAGGATAAATGTTGTTATGGAAGTCACCGGTTGCTTTAAAAGTCAATAATGTTATGAAAATTACTATTTTCTTTCACTGGTTGATGGGAGGCGTCATTGGTTGTCATAAAATCAATAGTGGCTTATCAAGTTTTGACCCGAGAGCAATAATTTAAACAAATTTGTTAGCTGTCCATCAAACAATATTTCGTACAAAGTATATAAGTTCTAACCTTCCCTATTATACCTACAAACAGATTTATATCCAAGGGATGGGATGAGTTTGAACAAGTGGGCTATGATAACAAACTTAGTACAGTTCTATATGTCAATGTTTCATGCTAAACATCTAAGATATAGTCTTTGTGAGCTCAGAAGAGAGGTCTTGAAAGTTTTAACTTTATAATTATGTATATTTTGAAAATAATTATTACCAAGAATAAACTTGGTAAAGCTTCATTCAAGAACAATTTCTGACAAGTCTCATCAACTTTCGCATTGTGTTTTCAGAAGAGGTGCAATTTGTATAAATTTTGACGACGGCTTGAGACAGACGACGGGCAGCAATCGATCCTTTTTGTTCAGCATGTTGATGTTGGAAGATGAGCTAAAATAGGCTATTTCGTATAGTGACTTAGACATCTTACCTTTTGTGTTGTACATTGACTTCTATATATCTTTGGTAGGCCAATTGTCCGTACTTCAGAATACAGCATGCACAACTGAAATCAATTTCAAAACTTAAAGAAAAAGTCACTTACAGAAAAATGTTAGCTTGTTTGTTTGTTTGTTTCTTTGATTGATTTTACGCCTTTTCCCAACAGTATTTCAGTCATATATGCGGGTAGTTTGCCAACCATCGTTCCTGGAGAGTTGACACCCAGTACTAGACTACCTTCCTCCGCGCTAAACTACGAAAGCATCTCCCGGGCATCGAACCCACGCCAGAGATAAAATTAGTTACTTC
>NW_026856283.1:0-35804 GCF_026571515.1 Ruditapes philippinarum | reverse complement strand
AGGGATTGAGAAGGAAACTTGAAAAGCTTTTTTAGAAACTCTCCGTAAACATAGTAATTCGTGGCGATGACATAGTATCTCGTGCGCACGATATAAATTAAAACGTACTTGTAAATGTCACCAGCACAGTCATGTTTTGGTTCTTATTCATGGTTCTGTTGGAGGACAACTAAATATTAAGCAAACAGTATGCTTTAAATAACACAAATTGAGGTATAATTATTTTTCAACATATACATTTGTGACGTCATGACTTGATGACGTCACGATGGAGAGGGTTATGAATAGTTTAAAATAATGTGAACTATACTGTAGACTAGTATTATTGAAAACTTATAATTTGTACAATTGGTGAGTTCGATTTCATTGCCAGCATGTGCTAGTGGTACATTTTTATTTATTAATAACATAGTAGACCTTCTTTCTGAATCTTTTAGATATATATAATTATCTTCAATCAAGATATAAATTATATCAGTTTGACTCATTTTTGTTCTTAATCTTATTGAAATTTGATTGTGTTCAATAGATATTTCAAGCTCTTGATTACTTGATTTTAAAACCGGAATCAAATATAGAGCATGCAAATGAACGTTGCTAGGGATGTTTTTGTCGTAAGATTTATCGTAAGTGAATTGTTTATCTTAAGATAAAATTTTAACTTACGAGTGGCTTTGTGAAAATGACTTAAGATTTAACTTACGATTATCGTAAGTGAAAAACTTAAGATAAATCGTAAATTTTTTGTGAAAATGTCTGCTGTACTTTATACTAATTAAATCGTATCGTTTATATTGGTAATAACCATAACAACAAAGGTCGTACGAATATCGTTAAAGCTTTTATGTCGCGGTATTGTTTGACATACAAATTGCCGTGATCAGCAGTCCATGAAATATTCAACCATGCATTTTAAATGTGTGTATTTACAATACGCGATAATCCAATACCCAAAGACGTGATTTGACAGGTATTAAGTCTACCCGACACGTGTTTATGTATTTTATCTATAACTACGTATAAATATTATACAGGAAGGATTTGGTGATTTATTTATCCACAGTAAGTCAAATATTGCTTTATTTTGTTACATATTACATCGATACATGGTCGATATTTTTGTTAAACTATGTTCTATACGGAAACCATTGGATACTGTTGTCTGAATTTGTCATAATGAGTCACATGTATACATACATGTATAATTTATGTTTGTTTATCCGTGATACCAAAACAAAAGATTTACTTTCCTGTACAAGTCAATCTGATGATTATATATGCTAAATTTTTAGTTATAATTTATGTAAAATCAGAAAGGTACACGCGTAGTACATACCCTGTAATGATGCAGGTGATATGTACAGATATACACCTGGTAAAAAAATTGTTCTTCAGTCAATTTACATTAATATTAATACATTGGAGGTGGGTGGGGACTGCGAATGATATTGAATATGTCAAAGATGATAATTACTAACAGGGGCATATTGAATATACCGGTGGAGCATGTCCATTATGATAAATACTTAAAGGGATATATTGAATATAATGTATTCTACTGGGAGCATACTGAATATAATTTATTCTTCTGTAAGCATTATTACAGAGTATGATATATTCTAGTGAGATCATAATTATTGCGTATAATATATTATATACTGGATATTATATATATTCTACTGGGAATATTCTACTTGGAGCATGTTGAATATCATATATTCTACAGGGACCATACTGAATATTACATTATTTACTGAGAGCATAATGAATATTGCATGTTTTACTGTCAGCAGATTTAACATGATATTTTTTAAAGGGAGCATGTCAAATATTATAAATTATACAAAAAAGCATGATTTGTACTTTTCAAATTTAATGCTTTTTCAAAATTTTCAGGAGGCTATCTTATTTTTATTCTACAGTAGTAAGAAAACTGACCTATTGTTTAGCAGTAACGAGTAACTACCCTCTGGTCAGTGCCGATGTACTGTCGATGTTCATACGCCATATGTGCCGCATCATGACAAAACCAACATAGTGGGTTGGCGACCAGCATGGATCCAGACCAGCCTTCGCCTCCGCGCAGTCTGATCAGGATCCATGCTGTTCGCTATCAGTATCTCTACTTGTAATAGGGTTTGTAAGCGAACAGCATGGATCCTGATCGGACTGCGCAGATGCGCAGGCTGGTCTGAATCCATGCTGGTCGCAAACGCATTACGTTGGTAATGTCGTGACGCGGCTCATGTATAATACTACATATAGCTTGAAGTACAGAGCAATATACCAGACATGTTGACTTTATATAATATGTGGGGTAAAACATCAATAGAAATTTTCATTAGTTTACACATGAATCGATAAGCGGGTTTTATGAATATTTAAAATTCACATTAAATTATTCATAGATGGATAAACACGACCTATACGTGTCACATCGTTTCGTTTATATCACCACATATTTCAAGCACATTTCTATAGTTTAAGTTGTTCAAAATTCACATAAAATTATACTTTTCCTTACCACAAGGTGTTTTAACGTCGGCAGTTTTACATTAAAATGAGTTGAACATTTTATTGACAAGTTTTACTTGTATACGATATGGTTTATAATTATCTGCTCACTTTCACATATAAATCTAATAATAAAGAAACGCGATATTGAAGTATGAGTGGCCCACTGACTAGTCGAACCTTTCCTTTCTTACATACACGGGAATTAACACAGTGACATTAGACACATTTAGATACAAGATATTTAAAGGGTTGCGAAATCTGCAAGCCTGTTTCATTAAAGCAGCACGCCTCCAGATTCCAGCTAATGTTCATTCATTTTTTGAAACTGTATTAAAAAGTATAATATTGTGAAGTGAACAAAGCAAATAGTATACACGTTGCGAACGGCACTTACAAAAATCCACGTAAATTGCTAAAAAGAGGTCAACATGTGCAAAAAAAAAGCCCTTACTGCTTTACTAACACAGTAAAAATATGGTGAAAAATCGGCCATTTATCACATATAACATAGACATTATTACTTATGTATTCAACTTTTGTTTTTACTTTTCATAAATTCTCAATACATTTTTCTCAAGTTTGATTTCTTGAAATATTTTGCCTCATCTGCAGCTTTATAGTGACATTGTGCCAGTCCAAGGGTATATAGTGAATAGACAGGTGAAAGTCTAAATAAGTACATGTATTATGTTTTGTCATTATTCCCCTTAATTTTATCATTTACTTCGCACGAACGACAAATAACCTACGGGGTCCAATGAAATTCCCGTAAATATCCTTCGGAATTTACATGTAACATTCAACTTATAAAACGGGTGGGAAAGGCTTTTTACACGTTGGGCAAATTTATATTTTATCGTCAACATTTTCCAGTAACAGTCAATCTTTTGAAATATGTAGTCAATTCTACGGAAGAGCATTAGTGCCAGGTGTATGTTTTTTACTAATTCGAAATTTCGAGTTACTAACTCGAAATTTCGACTTACTTATCCCGAAATTTCGACTTAGTAACTCGAAATTTCGAGTTACTTATCTCGAAATTTTGAGTTACTATGTCGAAATTTCGACTTACTAACCCGAAATTTCGACTTAGTAACTCGAGATTTCGACTTATTCAGATTACAAGAATGGCCAAAGTTGTTGATGATATAAGATATAGATGATATAAGATATAGTAGGGAGTGCCGTTGAACGTTGGAGATGGAGAAACGGGTGCCTGGACAAAAACTATTGAAATTTAACTTAAACTTAGTAATGGCATGTACACACCAGACCTAAAAACACAAGGCTTCCTTTAATTTGTACGTTCAGGCGTTCTTCAGACGTTGTATTGTGAGGGACGTCCGTGGCCGAGTGGTTAAGGTCGTTGACTTCAAACCACTTGCCCCTCACCGCTGTGGGTCCGAATCCCGACAGGGACTTTGGATTCTTTCATTTGAGGAAGCTATCCAGCTAGCTTACGGAACGTCGGTGGTTCTACTCAGGTGCCCGTTCGTGCCTGAAATAATGCACGGAAAGGCACCTGAGGTCTTCTTCCACCAGTAAAGCTGGAACGTCGCGATATGACCTATACTGTGTCGATGTGACGTAAAACCCAAAACAAAACAAAAAAACCAAAACAAAACAAACGTTTTATTGTATCCCATCTGTTCGAACATATCTTTTCACTTATCATATTCTTCTCATCCCTGTTAAAAAACGATCCTATACTTCACGTGCGGGACATCTGAGAAAAGTATCCCGGCGTGGCCAGAATAGGGCGTGCTGAGGCCTTTGTCAAAATTGTTAGACTGACTATATTTCTTGTAAAGTTGGATGCTTTTATATCATTCCCAACATATATATAACAACAAGTTCCACTTTTAACACAAAATATGAATCAAAGTATTAGTAAATAATGAATAATGATTAGTATAAAGAAACGTGACAGACTAACCGGGGTATACACGCCATTTAAAACTTATTTAACACATGAATGTTGCACAGTTTACAATAGGGTGGGTTTTGGACTTGTTGTTTCTCCACATGCTGGTTGTATGTGTGCTTAAGAAAAAGAAACATCCGGTTAACACGGAAATGTGGAAAGTGTGATTTTAGAAACCCCCCCCCCCCCCTTCCACAAAAAAGCGATGGATATGTTCATTATAAATTGTTCTGTTAAACAAATGTTAAAGGTGCTCTGTCAATGTGCAACAGCAACACACGAAAGAAGGTATCTTGAATTCAATCCTTGCTTTCACCGGCAACCAATGAAAGTCGTGCAATGTAAGTCGAAATTTCGAGTTACTAAGTCGAAATTTCGAGTTACTGAGTCGAAATTTCGAGTTACTAAGTCGAAATTTCGAGATAACTAACTCGAAATTTCGAGTTAGTAACTCGAAATTGGGAGATAATTAAGTCGAAATTTCGAGTTACTAAGTCGAAATTTCGAGTTTGTAACTCGAAATTTCGAGATAAGTAAGTCGAAATTTCGAGTTAAAAACATACACCTGGCACTAATGCTCTTCCGTACAATTCAGCTCAACATGTCAATAAAATAATGAGCACAATGTCCCTTTAATTTCGTTAATACGCATTTGATAATGTTTGCATTTTTTTATTTTAGGACTTTTAACATGTACAAGAATGGACGTGGGGACAACAACCGACCTCGTCGTCGAGGTATGGCTCGCCGGAAGCAATTTATAGGCGTTCTAGCTGCTGTGCTGGTAATCTACATCGTCTACAGGTCCTTCAAGCCAGACGGCGACAATACGAAGTACGAATCTTTTAATAGTAACAGGTTATCACAGAAAATGCTTGTTCAGGGTGAAATAAGGCAGCAAACATCAAAACTTGAAAGACCGTTTAACCTTCGTCCTGACTTAAACCGCAATGAAGAAGAAAAGGGGATTATTATTGACAACGAGGACACTGAAATAAATGGTAAGATTAGTGATAACAATGGAGGAAAATCTGGTGAAGAGGACTTAAACAATCCCTTATTAGACAGATATCATATTGCGAAAAGTTCTCTGAACGAAATAGATCAAAACATGACACAAGATAATACTATAAACTTGATGTCCAACAAGTCACTTACGACAGAATCTATACAGCGTATGGACCCGTTTCTATCCAAAAATAGAGAAAACATAACTGCCAACTCGACAGAGACGAATACAACGCTAAATTTCAAATCTTCACAGCGTATGAACCCATTTGTACCCCATAATGTAGGAAGTATGTCTTCAAATACAACTTATCCAAACACATCTAAGATCGGTGGTGATGTATCTAATGGCTTGGTAAGTAGTAATATTGAAGAATATAAGATTAAACTTACGGAAGACTTCGCCACACAAACTAAACAACTTGAAGAATTGATGAAAGATACTCTAGCTAAAGCCGGAACAAAGTTCTTAGATACCAGTCAACAAAATGAAGCAAGTCTGGGTGGAAACATGACAAAATTTGTCGAATCTTTTTCGGCAAAAACGCAGAATGTTTTAAACCTTGCTAAGGATTTATTAAGAGACAGAAACGCTAGTATAGCAAATCAAGAGAAAACAGTGCTAAATAATACAAAACTAGAACAATTGTTTACCATAGAATCTCAAGATCTCGTAAAAATTGCAAGTGACCTGTTTTTGAAAGCGGATAAAACAGGTTTAGAAATCAAAGACGAAACAAAGGCGAAATTGTTAGACAAGTATGCATTTCATGCACAGAAACTAAGAAAATTTGCGTCAAGCTTGCTTTCAAACACAACTGTAAAAGCAGCAGAAAAACAAGTAAATAACATTAACATACCAGGGGACAGTGACTTACCACAGAACAGTAACTTACCACAGAACAATAACTTACCACAGAACAGTGACTTACCACAGAACAGTAACTTACCACAGAACAGTAACTTACCACAGAACAGTAACTTACCACAAAACAGTAACTTACCACAGAACAATGACTTACCACAGAACAGTAACTTACCACAGAACAGTAACTTACCACAGAACAGTAACTTACCACAAAACAGTAACTTACCACAGAACAATGACTTACCACAGAACAGTAACTTACCAAAGAACAGTTACTTACCACAAAACAGTAACTTACCACAGAACAATGACTTACCACAGAACAGTAACTTACCACAGAACAGTAACTTACCACAAAACAGTAAACTTACCACAGAACAGTAACTTACCACAGAACAGTAACTTACCACAGAACAGTAACTTACAACAAAACAGTGACTTACCACAACAGGTAACTTTCCACAAAAACAGTAATTTAGCTGTTTAAGTCAGAAAATTATGCTGTTTTTTGTTTATTATTTCTTATTTGTTCATTTGTATGTGATGTCTTCTAGGGCAATATGTTGTGTACCCAATGTTATGTGTTTCTTTTTCTTTGAATATTAAAACGTATGAAAAACCACTTGATCTTAATGGGACAGGAAACCAAGACAAGGTGGCATTAGCTCCTATACATTTTAAAACAATTTTCGCTCAAGTTACCGAGTATGTTTTTGCATGTCTTTCAGTTTAAAGTGCCCGAGTCGATCTATGTAAGAAATTACAATTTTATGTTAATAGGCTTTTAAACCTCAGTGAAGTTCCTTTAAATATATAATTTAAGTGCATTAAACTGATATTTACTACGTGTTTTGTGATTACGTGACTTCAATTTGTATTTGTAGAGTAAGTGAATTAAATGTATGCATTGTATATTTATATGAGTATATGATAAAAGTGGGATCATTATATAATATTATTTATATGGATGTTAAATGTTTTTTAAATAAATATTGACATTATATAATTGTACGCTGATTGTATATTGTCCTTTACAATATTTTCGAAGTTTAAGTACATAGTTCCAGTTTAAAGGCTTACTCTTTGAAATTATAGTTTTGAAGGGAGAAAAACGTTTTGCCAATATGAAGGACATTCGTTGCCAAAATTCCAGACATGTAAAGTGTTCCTTTAGAAAACTGCATTTGAAAATGCGAACGTGTATATCTAGCATTTTTGACTGTATCCGTGCACAGAAAAAATATGCCTCTTAATCCAAATTTTTAATTGAAGGCTCCCGCTTTTAATTTACAAGTTCAAACATAAAGTTCTTAATAACTGACCTTACATGGAACTGACCTAACATTGAGCTTTGAATTCAGTTGTACATACTTTTGTTTTGTCTAAGGTACAGGTCTCTATAAGTGTGCAAACTTGCTCATGCATTTTATGCAATGGAAGATACGAACTTGTAAATTTGTTATTTTTTTCATGTTAGGTCAGTTGTTCGTATAACGCAAATAATAACGTCACGTCGAAATATGAGGGGCATACTTTTATTAGTGGCAACAACTCAATTTAACCATGAAGTATATGTATATTATATCGATGGAAAGATTATTGATGTTTCAAACCAACAACTTAAAGATTATCACACCATCTGATATATCTAAGAATTCCGGATACCATCCACTAATTTTTCCAGGTTATACTTAAAGTAACAGCTGTTTTGTTTGTTTGATTGGGTTTTACGTCACACCGACACAGTATAGGTCATTTGGCGACGCTCCAGCTTTACTGGTGGATGAAGACCTCCGGTGCCCTTCCATGCATTATTTCAGGCACGAACGGGCACCTGAGTAGAATCACCGACGTTCCGTAAGCTAGCTGGATAGCTTCCTCATGAAAGAATCCGAAGTCCCCTGCCGGGATTCGAATCCACAGCGGTGAGGGCCAAGTGTTTGAATTCAACGACCTTAACCACTCGGCCACGGACGCCCCTAAAGTAATAGCAAAGTTTTTCTATGAAAATATTACTTAAATCGAGTTATATTCTCTTTGACAATATATAAAAAGTCACGTGGGTTGGCTACCTAAGTAAAGGTGTTAAAATATAATTGCAATACCTTTTTGTTAGCCATTGAAGTAATAATATATAATAAAATATATAGGACTTTCTAAAACAGATATTATTCAGAGCGGCGCTATGGTGCAGTGGTAACACTGTCTGCCTACCACTCAAGGGGTCGTGAGTTCGATCTCCCGCTACTCCACTAAAAGAATGAAATGACTCCGAGACTGACAAAACCAGTATATAGAACTCTTCAGACTAAACATATACAGATACTAATTGGTTAAAAACATACAGATACAGAAACGGATCAGAATTCAATACAAAAGACCTAAAGGAAAAGAGGAAAAAGACGTAACGGAACAGACAGCAAAATGCATACAAAAACGTACCAGTACATACAGAATGGAACAAGATTCAAGGACATCATCAATATAACAAGATAGAACAACTAATAACAGGAGAACTAAAGGAATACCACAACATTTCAGGACAAAAACGAAAAAGAAAACAGCAAATATTTCAAAGCAGAATAGACACAGAACATAGAAAATAAACATTAAACGGAAATAAGCAAACCAACAAATTAAACGGAAAACCATAGAAGTTAAATAACTAAGCTGAAAGGGACATAATAATCAAATGTTAAGTAGAAACAGCTTAAATCAAAATCAATTTCAATAACATGTACTTATGTTTTACGTAAGTGTATTTTTCCAATACGCCTGATGTCATGTATTTATCAAAAACTAAAGGTAAACAACTCTTGATTATTGTTTACACATTAATATTCTCTTGGTTATTTCCCTTATTGTGTTATATTATAGAGGCATGTAATGTAAACTCAATCGTCTTAGATACAAGGTAATCTGTCATGTTTGTATGTGTGTTCATGTCTGACATAATTCTATCTGACATGACTATATGTGACATGACTATATCTAACATAACTATATCTGACATAACTATATCTGGCATAACTATACCTGGCATAACTCTATCTGGCAAAACTATATCTGACAAAACTATATCTGACACCACTATATCGGACATCACTATATCTGACATAACTATATCTGGCATAACTCTATCTGACATAACTATATCTGGCATAACTATACCTGGCATAACTCTATCTGGCATAACTATATCTGACAAAACTATATCTGACATAACTATATCTGACATAACTATATCTGACATCACTATATCTGACATAACAATATCTGACAAAACTATTTCGGTCATCACTATATCTGACATCACTATATCTGGCATAACGACATCTGACATAACTATATCTGGCACAACTATATCTGGCATAACTATATCTGACAAAACTATATCTGACATAACTATATCTGACATAACTATATCTAAAATAACTATTTCTTACATAACTATATCTGACAAAACTATATCTGACAAAACTATATCTGACATAACTATATCTGACATAACGACATCTGACATAACTATATCTGGCATAACTATATCTGACATAACTATATCTGACATAACTATATCTGACATATCTATATCTAAAATAACTATTTCTTACATAACTATATCTGACAAAACTATATCTGACATCACTATAGTCGGGACATCACGTATATCTGACATCATATATCTGACATCACTATATCTGACATGAACTATATCTGAGCATCACCTATATCGGACATCACTATAATCTTGACATCACTATATCTGACATGCACTATATCTGACATCACTATATCTGACCCAAACGTATATCGGAACATCACTATATCTTGACATCCTTATATTGACATCACTATTATTCTGACATCACATATATCGTACGACATCACTATATCTGACAAAAACTGATATCTGACATCACTATATCTGACATAACGACATCGACAGTTAAACTTATAGTCGGACATCACATATATCTGACAGTAACTATAATCTGACATAACTATATCTGACATCACTATATCTGACATCACTATATCTGACATCACTATATCGACATCACTATATCTGACAAAACTATATCTTGAACATCACCTATATCTGACATAAACGACATCTGACATAACACTATATCGCGACATCACTATATCTGAACATAACTATATCTGACATAGACTATATCTGACATAACGACATCTGACATAACCGACATCTTGACATAACTATATCGGACATCACTATATCTGACATAACTATATCTGACATAACTATATCTGACATCACTATATCTGACATCACTATATCTGACATCACTATATCGGACATCACTATATCTGACAAAACTATATCTGACATCACTATATCTGACATAACGACATCTGACATCACTATATCGGACATCACTATATCTGACAAAACTTTATCGGACATCACTATATCTGACAAAACTATATCTGGCATAACTATATCTGACATCACTATATCTGACATAACTATATCTGATCTGACAAAACTATATCTGGCATAACTATATCTGACATCACTATATCTGACATAACTATATCTGACAAAACTATATCTGACAAAACTATATCTGACAAAACTATATCTGACATGATACCTATATCTGATATAACGAACTTCTTATGGTAGTAGCAATAATGGTTGTGTAATTTCTCTGTCGATACAAGGTATTTTTGCTTCATATAGTTACAAATGTACACCTGATATAAGGTTAGCATAAACTAATCATTATAAAATTAATATCTATACATAAGCCATAGTTGTAATAACATAAGTAGACAATTACTAAAATTATTTTGTATTAACGATAACACATGAACGAAGCCATGACCCAAATAATTAAAAGAAATACTGGTGCTGATAATATACATGAGTGTATGTTACAATATATTGATAGTGGACCATTTATTTCATCAATGTTGTCGTCATTTGTATTGTATTGGTATTATATTGTATGTTACTGTATTATATTATACTGTACTGCACTGCACTGGCACTGTACCGGTGCTGTACTGGTGCTGGTACTGTACTTTTCTGTATTGGTATTGTATTGACTTGTACTGTACTGTACAAGTACTGTATTGGTACATTCCTTTACTGTACTGGTACTGTACTTGTACTGGTACAAGAACTAGTACTGATACTAGTACTAGTACTGTACTGGTACTGGTACTGTACTGTACTTAGATGTTATATAGTTACATTTCATATCATGCAAATGGCTTTTTAGCCTAAACAGACTGTTGTTGTTCATGTGTGGATTTGGAAATAAACAATTCTTCTTCTTCAATATTATTTATATCCTAAATATATGCAAATCTTTTGCATTTTTTTCCTTCTGTGTCTTATTATATTTCAAGCAGGGATTATTATGCTGTTCACTTGTGTGAGGTTTGGATAAATTATAATAGCCGTGCGCTTTAAACATATCATAGTCCTTGTCAAGGTTTAAAATTAACAATAAAGTGCATTGAACCAATATTATCTTGTTTATCTGTTTGTAATGTGATACAAAATACTAGTATAATATATTCAACATAAACTAGCTGACAAAAACCAACGTGATTTTCTTAAGGTTACACGGAATGACTGCAAAACTTATTGTAGACCCTCTTCATGCCCTACCACAGCTCAATTTCAACTCATTTAGATACAAAATGACCCCCCAAAAACTTTCTCTTAGGAAAAGATTTGAAATTTTAGATAACAGAAATCGATGTTAGTTTTTTCTTCTTTTTAGCTCACCTGAGCATATGCTCAGGGTGAGCTATTAGGATCACTCTTCGTCCGTCGTCCGACGTCCGTCGTCCGTTGTCCGTTCACACTTTTCAAACGACATCTCCTCTGAAACCATAAGGCAGACCATAATGAAACTTCACAGGGATGTTCCTTGTGTGAAGCCTTAACAAAGTTGTTCAAAGAATTCCATTCCATGCAGAACTCTGGTTGCCATGGCAACAAAAAGAAAAAACTTTAAACATCTTCTTCTAAAAAACCTAAAGAGCTAGAGCTTAGATATTTGGCATGAAACATTTTCTAGTGAGTGTCTACCTAGATTGTTCAAATAAAAGCCCTGGGGTCAAAATTGGCCCCGCCCCAGGGGGTCATTGATTTTCCCTATATGCATTATAGTAAAAACTTAAAAAAAATTCTTTTAAAGAATCCAAAGAGCTAGAGCTAAGATATTTAGCATGAAACATCTTCTAATGGGTGTCTACCAAGTTTGTTCAAATAAAAGCCCTGGGGTCTAAATTGGCCCGGCCCCAGGGGGTCATTGATTTTTTTCCTATATGCATATAGTAAAAACTTAAAAAATCTTCTTTTAAAGAACCAAGAGAGCTAGAGCTAAGATATTTAGCATGAAACATGTTCTAATGGATGTCTACCAAGTTTGTTCAAATAAAAGCCCTGGGGTCAAAATTGACCCCGTCCCAGGGGGTCATTGATTTTTTCCCTATATGCATATAGTAAAATCTTAAAAAATCTTCTTTTAAAAGACCAAGAGAGCTAGAGCTAAGATATTTAGCATGAAACATGTTCTAATGGATGTCTACTAAGTTTGTTAAAATAAAAGCCCTGGCTGACATTGATTTTCCTTATATGTGTATAGCAAAAACTTTAAAATCTTCTTTGAGAAAACCCGAATAGCTAGAGTTTAGATATTAAGCATGAAACATTTTCTAGTAAGTGTCTACAAAGATTGTTCAAATAAAAGCCCTTGGGTCAAAACTGGCCCCGCCCCAGGTGTGTCATTGTTTTTAACTATATGTGTAAAGAAAAAAAACTTTACCAGCTAGACCTTAGATGTTAAGCATGAAATATCTTCTAAGGGTGTCTACCAAGTTTGTTCAAATAAAAGCCCTGGGGTTTAAAATGGCCCCGCTCCGGGGGCCTATATACAGGTGAGCGACTTCAGGGCCATCATGACCCTCTTGTTTTTGAGAATGTAATTCATGGTGTATTTATTTTATTTTTAATACAATAGTTAAAGCAGAAAAGAAATCAGTTAGTACAGCAGAGTTAATATAAGTACATTTTACAATGCGTGAAATACATATATAAACTTACGATTAATTGTTATACATTTAAATACATTTTTAGAAGCATTTTTCTCATTACAATTTTTGTTATCTGTAAAGATACGGTTTCTACTTTGACAATCAAAGTAAACTTCGGTTGGATAACATTATCTTATCTCAGCAGACCACTTATATAGAATGTAAACAGTGTACATGTAATAACTATTTATACATGTTAGAGCAACCTTAGTTTTGCACTGATAATCAATAAGATTATTATTTCATATAATGATATACGACAATATCTTTGAAGTTTTTTTCTTTTGGGTTCATATTTTTGTATTGTTAGATTGTAAGCATCCTTTATTCGAATATAGCTGGTGAATATCGATACAGGGAAGCCCTTGTCTGGTTGGCTCTCATCATTTCTTCTTCCGTCACTTGAAAACTATAAGTTGTTGACCTAAGTCCTGGTGCAACATATTTTCCCACTGTACGGGTTTCTAAGACCAAGCTGCATGCAAAAATTGTTGCATGTGTGATTTCCAAGAACTTTTTCCATCCCAAAAGCGCCAAGATCTGTGGCCTCGAATTCCCTGCCTGCTGAGTGAATATCTGTATGGATGTATTTTCTTCCCGATTTCACACCCTGTATAAATGGTACATGTATTAAATAACGGCCGCTATGTTTCAGGAATACAATTTAGTTAAAAAATCAATTATGTTGGACCCTATAATATTATAGAAATTAAAGATTCACAATCGTTATATTTTTTATCTTTGATTGAGAAACCATAAATTAGGCATTTGAATAATGCCCTGCAGCACAACACAAGAATATTTGCACACAAAAAAGAGCCGTGTACTGGTCTCTGGTTCTCGGTCCAGTATGCTAATCACTACACTACAGCAGTCGTTGCGTTTTCTTCGTGCAAAATGACATAATACATATTTAATTTGGTTTTAACTTTATTTTGACATTATCCCGTAAATTAACATAGATGAAATAAACTTTATTGTTACATAAATATTTATTAATATATATTAAATATATATTCATGTAACCTTAAAGTTTAGTTCATCTGAAAAATAAGGTCGTGAATCATTTTCAGTCATGAATTATTCATTTCATAATTGGCTTTCACAACATATTTGAGACATGCATACTGAATTTATGCTAATTAACTTAGATGAAAAGATATTTCTGGTTTTGCTTTATTGTGAATCTTATAAAACAATTCGGACTCTGTTTTGTAATCAACAAGGAACTTACCTGCAGGTCACAAACCAATATTTGTTTCCCCACTAAAGCCATGTCCAATGCTTAACGTATTTACTATACTATGAAGACCACCTTGTTCTCATATCCGCCATTGGAGTTGAACTTCTCATAAGAACCCTCAATGAAAGGTTTCTATAGCGACCATGCTTCATTTTTTAACGTACCGTTCATCTTTAAATGCTTCTTTAAACCAGAGGAGATTTATGGCTGATATATTCTTCATCTGTGCGAGAAGTGGTATCAGAAATTCAATTTCATAAGTTGACCCGCTTATTCTCGGGAAGTATTTCTCTTGAAAATGCTGCGCATACTTGAAAGCTCGCTTACTTGCAGCTATCTCCGGTACCTAGTTCTTCAATTTACTCGCTGCCTCATCCTTGAACACTTTTGTAACGCATTTTGAATTGTTCCGTGGTCCATTTCCATACAAAGTTCCCATGAAGGCATAACGACAGGCACCCTCCTCAAAAAACATATCCTTAAATTTTGCATAATACTTTTGTCCATCATAAAAATCCCCATTGATAGATTCATAGGTTTCATGAGAGATTGAAGATCCCATCTTGACAATTAAATAAAAATAAATTAAGATTTAACTTCTGAATGTGTCGTCTCTCTGTTTCAGTAAACAACTATAATTAGATAAGATTAGATAACAAGGGCCATCAGTGATGACATGTGTCGCCTCATGAAAGCCAATCGCATGTTTAGCATTAGACCCAAAAATTCCGTGAATAAGTTTGTTTAGAAACCGATTTGTCGCTTTCGTTATTGCATGGTGATTTTATAAGATGGTCATTCTTACGGAAGCGTCATGGTGCCAATTTAACATGATCTATAAAAACGATAACTCCTACGTAGGACTTTGTAACTCCTACGTAGGAGATAAAAAAAACCTAATTAGGAGTTTATAACTCCTACGTAGGCCTTTATAACTCCTACGTAGGAGTTAAAAAAAGCCTAATTGGGAGTTTATTACTCCTGCGTAGGACTTAATAAGTCCTACGTAGGACTTTATAACTCCTACGTAGGGCTTTATTAGTCCTACGTAGGACTTTATAACTCCTACGTAGAAGATAAAAAACCTAATTAGGAGTTTTAAAGTCTTACATAGGAGTTTAAAAGTCCTACGTAGGAGTATATAATCCTACGTAGGACTTTATAAGTGTTCATTTACGTAGGAGTTATAAAGTCCTACGTAGGAAATATAATGTCCTAATTAGGCTTTTTAATCTCCTACGTAGGAGTTACAAAGTCCTACGTAGGACTTACAAAGTCCTATGTAGGACTTAGAAAGTCCTCCGTAGGAGTTATAAAGTCCTACGTAGGAGTTATAAAGTCCTACGCAGGAGATTAAAAGTCTTACGTAGGAGTTATAAACTCCTAATTAGGCTTTTTTATCTCCTACGTAGGAGTTATAAAGTCCTACGTAGGAGTTACAAAGTCCTCCGTAGGAGTTACAAAGTCCTACGTAGGACTTATAAAAATAGTGTTTCAATTCAACCTTATAAGTTTATGATAAAATGATTTATTCGCATTTTGCTTTCGTTTTTTAAGTCTATAAAATCATATTTTATATTTCTTGCATATTTCATCTGTAAATACGACAACTTACTCAAACATGTACGTTTTCTTTGATGAGCTTCTACTATTTCCCAACCTTTCATGTAACTTTTGTTGATTTCATCTTAACCCATAACTTCATGAGCATTTTGTAAAAAATGGCTGTTTTCGTTGTAAAGTCTCCCGTTACAAGTTCAAATTGCTATAGAACTATAAAAACTGCTTCAATACTAATTAAACTTGACACAAATGTTGACAGGACCATTGCCTTTGTAACAACATGCCCAAGCTTAAATTTCCTTTACCATGGCAACGAGGGGACATCTCAAAATTGCCAAATATCACTATTTTGCGTTCATTTTTTCCATCAAAATTGATTTCAAAGTGCTGCAACTTCTCAATGGATTGAGATAGAGTCAAATGCTTTTCAGCGTTGGTTACACGTTACCTTATAACCGATCTTGGGTAATTTTAGCTTCTCACAAGTCCAAAGTTTTCTTGGCGATGAGGAGGACAGCCGCCCCCTTCAAACCAGACAAACAGAAGGGGGCACATGCCCCTTCTGGCAACCCCCTGATGTATCTTTTGGTTGGGGGACCGCGCCGAATAATAAGGGGGGCTTTATAAGGCATTTTTTTCACCATTTGAGATAACAATAAAAGAGGGGGGGGGGTGAAAAAGGCGTTAAAAGGCGTGTATATCGGGTAATGGATTAAACTCATTCTTAAAATAGGAAGAAGGAATGTCAAATTTGATGAAAAAATTATAGGCATTCGTTTGTAGCAGTAACAATGTATTGTCGGTTTTGACAAAGGGTCATGATATTCACAAATAAGCTACATAGTTGATCAATACGCATGCATAGAATAATTAAACTGAAGGTCATCAAATTTCTTACAAGAAGATACTAGCATTCTTATATGAAAATTTTCAAAGCGACAGAACCAATATTTAAATTGATAAGGAACCAAATTTATTATGCCAAATCGTTAATATCTAAGGTCTAAGACTGATATTGTGTGCTATATAAAATAGATTTCTCTATTCAAAATTGGATTTAATAAAACTAATTATTGACCTCTATAATGCAACCAAATTGTCAGAGATCTACAATAATAATTATGTATTGTATGTTAATAAATGAAATATTTCGTTTAAGATATATTGCATTTTGTAAGATGGTCAATTCTTCACTTTTAATTCATTCTTTTAATGATAACAACAAAAACATGCCATTCACTTGCGTAAGCAGTAGAGTTTCAATGCAGAAAATAACTTGATCGATTGCGGTATTGGGTTAAAAGGTTAGTCTTAATAGCATGGCTTTTAACTGTTTATTTTTAATCATATAGTAAGCATATGGAAATTGGAGACACCTTAATGTGATAATTCTTGAACAGTTTTGCTATTGATGAACATGGTGATGTCACTTACTAAATCAGTTACAAGGGCAATGCAGAAAAACCCCTGCCAAATTATCCAAGTAGATTCTAAGAAGATCTCGTTTGAAGGTTTGAAGAAAACACGTATAAAGATACCATATCTAAAACATACATTGTACGACCAAATGAAAGTTCGACAGCATATTCGTGAACACTGCCTATTGTACAAAGTAAGCAAAAAAAATGCCTGTGACCAAGGTCATAACTAGATATATATTCGCAAGGTGTCTGCATACATTTTTTATTGGAATTGTCCATTTTCAGTTTTTTAAAGGAGGGGGGGGGGGTAATTTTAATAGGTTTTTATTATATAATGAAACCAAGTGGCCAACTTTAACCATTGGCTTGTGATTTTTCCAAAGTCAATATAGATATTAAATTAGGCTGTATATCAACTACACATGTCTGGAAAGTTTAAGACAAAATAATTTGTAATGTGTCCTTATATTAGTTCTAAGAAATCACCCATTTGTTTATAGAATAAATCAGCGAGCTATGCATCGGTTTATTTCTTAATAAGGTTTTTATCACCCACAACTATTTACACTGGTAAAAGCTCCATTCAAACAAAATAGGGTGTTGAAAATTAAAATCATCGAAAATAGTAAGGCTAATAGTATTCTAATTAGTGAATATGTATGTCCAAAAAGCAGGAATGTGAAAATTACCCAGGTATTAGGTAATAATAATGACTAATGTGTGCAACATACGGCTGTAAAGATCACCACATTAATTAAACAGACCAGCATATCTAAAAAGTATCATATTTTATAAAATGAATTTGCGGGCATTAGATTTTAAACCACATTCAAACAAAATTCAGGAACTTGTTTTCTTTTCAAGATCATTGACTTGAAAATGACGGCCTGGCTATCGTATAATTATAATGACAGTAAAACAGATACATGTATTAGATTATTGTTATTTTCTTTTTTATTTTCCGTATAGCCAAGCTATTTCCTAACTTCTCATGTAATTTAAATATAAGCAGACATAATGTAATTGAGCCACCTTCTCTTAGGTAACGCTAATTTCATGAATAATGCACCTAGACAGCACATGTAACTTCATTAAAAGTGCTTCGATCACATGTTGTCTGTTGCTTTTGAGTACCAGTAGATTGGCAAATGTCTCTGTTTTACCTAAAATAAAAAGTAATATTGAATTTTATTTTATGCTTTTCAGTGAATTACTGATAATTTCACAGTGAAAATTATCAAAATATAAGTTCACACTTTTCAATGACAAAACTACTTTTTCTTAAGATTTTCCCAATGTGGTACCTCAATTTTATTTTTACTGACAATTCTGACAATGTCAGGACTGTTTCGAGAAAAGCAAAACTAAAATTGATAAATAACCTTAATGTCAAAAGTAATAAAAAGAAGAAAACTTCCTTCTATTCATTCAAATTACCAATCACCAAATATCGTCTCTAATTTTTTGTTTCATTTCTACAGCTCGAAAAATACATTCCTTCCACATGCAAAACTGCTCTTGATGACAATCGGTCATATTTAAGTATTCTGCGAGCAATAACTGCCGTATGCTTTATGAAAACTTGAAAAGCAATGACAGACATCAGCCCAAAGAATAAGTAAACAACCCAGCGTTCGTAAGGCAGCCTTTCAAAAATTCCAGGTTTTCCAATTTCCTTAATCCTAGCCGCTTTTTGAATGTTTACACATCTGTCAACACTTATTTATCATCTGTTACAATCCTCAAATAAGTTTTCTTTCTTCTAAAAAGGTGTATGACTAACAAATCCAAATGATATCCCTCTGAATCAAACACAATTATTTTCCTCCCGTGAAAAATACACAACTTTTAAAAATGGCGGCCGCTTACATTTCACTGAGCCAGATCTTATATAAATTCTCCTACAAGAATTGTTTGTTTTAATTATTAAAACAGGCGATCATTCATATTATTTGAATACAATGAATAATATCATCGCCATTTAACGTTGATTGTCGAACTTCTTGTATTTTATGAGAAATTAGACTAATGCAGGTACATAATAGAGGCTACCAGTGGGGAAAACAAATTTGAATATTCAAGTTAATATCAAGAAAATTTCGTTTTAACTTGTTTTTAAGCATATAATAAATAGAAAATGTGTTTGTTTGTTGTGTAAAATATAATTTTATTTCATCTTTTTAACTTTAAAAACAGTATTCTCACTCTTGGCTCTATTCGTGAGAATACTGTTTTTAAAGCCCACTCGATGAAATAAAATTTTATCTTAAACACAAACAAACAAATATCTTCTATATAATTACACCAATTAATAATACCGTTGAGAATTAGCCTTTAATATATAAGCCAGGTTGTCATTCTCAAGAATGGTGGAAATATTTGTATTGTGGATTAAATTGTAAAATGTCTGTCTTAGCTGCCGTATAAGGGTTTTCCTTTCTTTCAATTTGATTTGTTATATTTTGTGTCTTGTTTTACTTACTGTGTTGTTTGTAAAGACAAATTCGGCGAAATTACTTATGTATGGCGATTGTTTCGTAAAATGCATAATGAAGATACATTGCAATTAAATGTAAAGTAAAACTTTATTGCATCTGTAATAAAGAATGTTGTGAGCCGATAGCGTTGTAATATAGCACCCATTAAAGAAATTATATTAAGTTATATTAAGTTAATTTGTTACAAATTACTTTTAACATTTTTTAAACAAAAATCAACAACTTGTTTAACAGCTAACAGTATTTTGATACCGATTTGATTGCATTTAAGAAGGCGAAACATATGCGGCCGTCATCAGATCTACATGGTCTGAACTTTAGTCAGATTGTTTAGATTACAAAAAGTACCATGTTCCGGGTAAATACTTGCAGATTCCAATAGTATATGATTTTCCATTGTAGCTCTACTGTAGGCTTGCAGAATGTTTTTCTATGTGGCATTATTGTGATGATGATATGCATCGCAACTTCTGCCAGCATACCAGGAAAAATACAGAAGCCACATTAGAAAAATATATACCATTGAAATTGGAAAATATTTGCCTGAAATAATTATGATGTTTGATTGAAAGTTATAACCAAAATTGAGCAAAAAGAAATAGCAGTGAGCCAATGTTACCATAGACAAATGTCACATGCTCACCCACCCTGGCACGTTATCTCTAATAACACGAGCATAATAGTATTGCCTTGAAAAGGAGGATTAGGGCGGCAAAAATCGCATACAGTGTGTAGCAAGTACATGTATGTCAATTTCTAGGCCGAAGAAAAAGGAAAAATATATCTGTAATAACTAAATATTTAAAATGGATTACTCAGTAGCTTAATTTAAGACATTTTGCATGATATACAAACAAGAAGCTTCAATCAATGAGCAGGTAATGTTTAAACGTGCAGGCAGATACCTTCAGAAGTTCATAACTTATAATCAACATTGACTGCGGTTAGAAATATAATTCAATCTTTGACAAAGAGTGTTGCTGAATCTAAGGATCTTGTTCAACCTGTTGAAGTGCAAATTGAACAAGAAGACGTGAAGCCGTCTGTGTCTTGGAAAACAACTAGTGCAAATGAAAAGTGCAACTTCCATCAGATTACACATGCGAAAAGTAAAGCTCATGCCATTATGGTACTGGATCAGTGTCAACGAATACAGTAGAGTCAGACAATCAAACAGAAATAGAGAGTTCAATCTCCTTCAATGACGTTTTTTATGTGACAGCCCTGAGATTGAGATTGTTGGATACATAATACCGGTATCACATCGGTACTACTAGTATTGTTTTCCCTACCATCGGGATGACGACTCGCGATAAAGAAACGTTGAACGATTACGAATGACTTAAAAAAGGATACCGGCTAATACATGTTTCCAGACCAGCCTGCGCATCCGCGCAGTCTGATCAGGATCCATGCTGTTAGCTATCAGTTTCTCTACTTGTTATAGGGTTTGTAAGCGAACAGCATGGATCCTGATCAGACTGCGCGGATTTTGAGAACTTGATTTTGGGAACTTAACCTCTTCTGCGCCCATAGTTATAAGCTGAAATAAACAGTGACGAATTCAAGCGTAAAAATACGTCACTTTTAGGGTGCACAGTAATTATTTTCTGAAAACAACATGAATTATATTGTGACAATGTCAACACATATTACACATATACATCATGAAATTATGAACAATAATATAGTACTACAATATTATATATTTAAAATAGATATCAAAATTCCCTAAGGAAAAGAAAGTGGGTGGGGTAGTGTAAATATTTGTTTACATTGAGGTGCGATCGTTACAATTCGAATGTAGCTGGTAAATATGGATACAAAGAAGCCCTTCTCTGGTCGGCCATCATCAATTGTTCTTCCGTCACTTGGAAACTATAAGTTGTTGACCTAAGTCCTGGTGCAACATATATCCCCGTGTAAGGATTTTCAAGACCAAGCTGCATGCAAAAATTGTTGCATGTGTGATTTCCAAGAACCATTTCCATCCCCAGAGCACCAAGATCTGTGGCTCCGAACTCCCTGCCTGCTGAGTGAATAGCTGGATCTGTAAGGATATATTTTTTTCCCGATTTCACGCCCTACAAAAAGATGATAAATGTAAGGATAACTTTCAATATTTTAGACATACAGACTGTTATGATATCAAGATTAGATAACTCTTTACATGTTTAGTTGTATAGTTAATGGGATTACTTCCCTTTACTTGATATTTATTAATGCTATGTTATATATATGATCATGCCTCTCTGATACCTGAGTCATTCTCACTTGAGCTCTGGTCTTAACAACATGTATTAAATGGTTTTAATAAATAGTAGAATAGTTTGAATCTTGTTATCATCCATACAACATAACACAGACCAAACTATTTTACATGTTTAACTTAAAATGTTAACATTATGATATATAATGTGATCTGAAGCTGATTTTATGATTTTATTTGTAAATGATTTAACTGTTATAAATGGTACATGTATAAATAACGGCCATTCTGTGTCACGAATGTTACGAATACAATTTAGTTTAAATAAAAAAGATAAACTGAGTTTGAAGCTATAAATTACAGAAACTAATGATTTACAATCGTTATTTGTTGATCCTTGATTAAG
Organism: Ruditapes philippinarum; assembly: GCF_026571515.1. NCBI lineage: Eukaryota > Metazoa > Mollusca > Bivalvia > Venerida > Veneridae > Ruditapes > Ruditapes philippinarum. Next base: position 13,067 of record NW_026856283.1, on the reverse strand, counting down.
AAATCATATTAGGCATTTGAATAATGCCCTGCGCAACACAAAGTATATTTGAAGAAAAAACTCGATATGAACGCTAAGAGCCGGGACTCGAACCACGTACTGGTCTCTGGTTCTCGGTCCAGAATGCTTATCACTACACTACAGCAGTCGTTGCGTTCTCTCGTCCAAATTGACCCGGTATATATTTAATTTTATTTTAACTTTATTGTGACATCATCACTTTAATTACCATAGATGAAATAAACTTTATGGTTATATAAATATGTATTTATAAATATACATGTATATATAAAAATATATGATATATATATTCATATTACCTTAAAGTGTATTACATCTAAAAATTAGGACAGTAAAAAATTATTCATTTCATAATTGGCTATTTGAGACATGTATTCTGAATTTATGCTGATTATCTTTGATGAAAAGATATTTTTTGTTTTCCCTTATTGTGAATCTTATTAAACAATTCGGACTTCTGTTTTGTAATCAAATATGAACTTACTTGCAGGTCACACACCATATATTTGTGTCCACTTACATGCCATGTCCAATGACTAAACGTATTTACTATACTATGAAGGCCACCTTGTTGCTCATATCCTCCATTGGAGTTGAACTTCTCATAAGAACCCTCAATGAACGGTTCTATAGCGACCATGCTTCTTTTGTTAACATAACGTTCATCTTGAAATGCTTCTATAAACCAGAGGAGATTTATGCCTGATATATTCTTCATCTGTGCGAGAAGTGGTATCAGAAATTCAATTTCATAAGTTGATCCGCTCATTCTCGGGAAGTATTTTTCTTGAAAATGCTTCGCATACTTGAAAGCTCGCTTACTTGCAGCTATCTCCGGTACCCAGTTCTTCAATTTACTCGCTGCCTCATCCTTGAACACTTTTGTAACGCATTTTGAATTGTTCCGTGGTCCATTTCCATACAAAGTTCCCATGAAGGCATAACGACAGGCACCCTCCTCAAAAAACATATCCTTAAATTTTGCATAATACTTTTGTCCATCATAAAAATCCCCATTGATAGATTCATAGGTTTCATGAGAGATTGAAGATCCCATCTTGACAATTAAATAAAAAAATCAAGACTTAACTTCTGAATGTGTCGCCTGTGTTTCAGTAAACACCTATCATTAGATAAAAATACAAACAGGAAGTTAAACAAACTAAATCTTTTAATGTGAATCATAAGGTATTTCCGTGAATAATGAAGTTTCGAAATCGATTTGTCGCTTTCGTTATTGCATGGTGATGTTATAAATAGAAACAGCACATGATCATTTTTGCTGTTACAATAACATTGTAATAAAATATCACGATCCTAAAAACATTTAAAATTACGAGACAAATAAATTTGTGACATTCCGAACTTCTTGATTATCGAACCATGGACTGAATAAATAATGCTTTACAATCACCTTGTTTAACCTTAATTAAACATTTACATAATACATGTACATGCAAGGCGTTATGCCTAAGAGTCAACTGCAATTCAACTGCAACTGAAATTCAGGGGCGTGGGTTCAAACTCCAGAAGGGCCAACATTTTTTTGTCTTTTTTTCCTTTTAACATTATATATGTATCTGTCAGATCACTTATATATATAGTTAGTGTAGATTTGCTAAATAATGCCAAATTTTATAGCAAATATAATACCAGATATTTTCAACGTTTAATAAAATAAAAACTACACGGTAAAAAGTGTAAACTTTGAAAACAACCCCTCATTGTACTAAATTTTAAGGATATTTTGAATAAGGCTTTATATAGGGAAATGGTCAAATAAGTGTTTAAAATGGGTGGGATAGGACAACATTCATATAGATTTGAAAAACATTTTGTTTAAACAATCATTTTGCTACCTGAATGTTATTATTTGTTTCTTAACAATGAGCAATAGGAGAACATCATAATGATGATATAAATTTTTATTATAGATATGCGTGACGGAATTGCCTTGAAAAGCAGGACTAGGACGGCAAAAGTCGCATACAGCGTCTAACAAGCATGTCAGTCTCTAGGCCGAAAAAAAACAACATTCATCTGTAATAACTAAATATCTTTACTGGAATACTCAGTAGCCTAATTTCAGACGAATGATTTACATGATGTACAAACTTGACGCTTCACACAATTAGCAAAGATACACCGCAGATACCTTCAGAAGTTTATAACTTACAAAAATGATGTCCTCGTCAACATTGACTGCGATTAGAAATATAATTCAATCTTTGTCACAGAATGTTGCTGAATTGTTCATACTGTACGTTGAAGTGCAAATTGAACAAGAAAACGTTAAGCCGTCTGTGTCTTGGAAAACTACTAGTGTAAATGATATGTAAAGTGCAACTTTCATCGGATAACGCATGCGCGAAGCAAGCTCATGCCATTATGATTCTGGATCAGTGACAACGAATGTTCCAGAAAATAGAAAAAAATGTGAAAAGTCAGACAATTAAACAGAAATGGAGAGTTCAGTCTCCTTCAATGACGTTTTAATGTTACACCCCTGAGATTGAGATTGTTGGATTAACAATACCGGTGTGGCGTGAATTTTCTCAGACCCGTGAGGAACATAAGACTTTACGTTCTGCGCATGCGCAGATAGTTGTCGGACGGGCCCGTGAGAGATGTAAGACTTTCTGGTAGAATTGTTTGTAAACCTCGTTTAGAAGCTCACTAATTAATCCAAGTGTAGTTCTTCCTTGAGCTTCATGAGCATAGAGCCATTTTCTACGATATCTACTTTTATTTATCTGTAACAACGTATCGTGTGGATGAAATATTGTCCAAATCAGTGTCGTTCGTTCCTGATGTCGTGTTGATGGAAAATCCTGGAAAATCGAAGAGCTTTGATCGAGGTAAGCTTGTTTATTTTATATTAGAATCTGGTAGTCCCAAGCATCGTTGAAAGTATGTTTTGCTGATTTGTGTTTCGATATATATGAAAGAATCTGGGTATTTTTTAATATTTGGTATTCGACTGGTATACTAGTACTCGGCAGAAACGAATATAATAGAACATTTCGAAGAGAAGATGGGCAAGGTCACACTGAAACCCCTTTCCAAGCTGGAAATATTATATTTCCAGGTCTCAGTGGAGATATTATGTTTCTTTATTATATACTTATAAATGACATATGAGAAATATATTGATGAAATTAAATGCTTATTTTTCATTTTCCTTATTTTCACTGCAATTTTTTTTTCACTGCAATGAAACATATTTTCCGTATTTTCACCGGTGTCTTGCCAGACTTCTTTCTGCTATATTCAGCCAAATTAAAGTCTTTTATATTGTGATGTCAAAAAAGAGATTTTTCTATAAATGTATGAAAATTATCATCTTTCACTTATGGCTACCGCCACTCATAAAATTTTTATGTTCATACCACTCAATAAAAATAAATATTGTATTTATATAAAAAAAAAACTTGCCTATCCTCTATTTCTTCAGTTAAAATTTATGTTTATTACCTGACTGTAATGACTTGACAAATGAAAATTTGATTAACAAGTCTATAGATTATGCTTATGATTGAAATATGTTTTTGTTGGGTTTTACGTAATTTGGAAATATAAAAGGTTAAAGCAGCTAACTAACTTGACCTAACTATGGTTGTGTTTGAATCTTGCCAGGAACTTTGATTTATTCTGTAAGATTATAGTTTGGTGCTTAAAATAAATTTGGTACCCATTCCTACAATAGTGTATTCTGCCACCAGTGATGCTTGAATGAATCTGTAGGGACCCTGCCTATTGACTGACACCAAATATACAGTCTCTGCTAAAACGAAAGATCTCCTAGCATGTAAGTTTATAGGACAGCACTGTGCAGGTAAAAGACACAGACACTTTGGATGTGGAGCTCGTGTGTATGTATTATTATGAACGGCTTGTATTAAGGTTTTTTTTACATAATATATGATATATAATTAGTATATGTGCTGGGATTGACACATATTCATTTTTTTTTATTTTTAAGGCGTTTTGAGCTCCACACCCCAAGTGTCTGTTGTAAAAGGTATCTATAGGTTAAAAGCACCAGCTTTTTTATAAGAAAGGTGAGGCTTCAAGTATTACCCTATGTGAAATTAATTACAGTCTAACTTGCCCATGCGACCACGTGTATTAAGCGACTTTTGTCTTAAACGACCACTTTAAATTCCCCCCGATCATTTTCTCTCTATATCTTTAATGTATTAAGCGACTTTTGCTCAACGCGACCAGCGACCGCTAATTAGTCACCTAATTGACATCAATCTTTTCATTAAACGACCACTTTTACCTGTCAAGTAATTGTGTTTTTAGAGAACGCCACCTCGTTATGTCACAAGTGTCAGCAATCAAAACACAACAATAAACGTGTGAAAAATTCTATTTCCCATACCGTTTCAGCGTATGCAAATGTAATACCCACTGGTGTTATCATTTGTAATAAAACTTCTGTTAATAATTTCTATACAGATCATAAGGATTATTTGAACGGATACAGTAAGATTGTGGCCGAGTTGATCGGCTCGGTCGAGTTCATTTAGGGCCGAACAAGATGATTTCATTTAACTACTCAGTATTTGTGTAATTCACTCATAGACGTACAACAACATTCACTACTGTATTTTTATTTTTAAAAGCATAAGGAGTGGTCCATTATTTACCTCATAATATGCAAAATATATAAATCCAAATTAATTAACATCCGAGCGGCTATTTAAAAGCCGAACATTGATTTTTTTGTTTGTTTGTTTCATTTTACGCCTTTTCCCAACAGTATTTCAGTCATATAGGCGGGTAGTTTCCTAACCATCGTTCCTGGAGAGTTACACCAGTACTAGACCACTTCCTCCGCGCTAAACTACCAAAGCATCTCCCGGGGATCGAACCCACGCCAGAGAGGTAACTGGATTAGAAGTCATCGACTCTAACCCCTTTGACCACGGAGGCGGTCCGAACATTGATTAAAATTGTTATTATTTACTCATAAAAACAGACAAACTCCTTCGCTGAAACCATTATTATTGATGCAATGAAATATTGACAGTATTAAATTTAGTTGCAACATATAATATTCTCCACTAAAATTTACGTTTCTCACGTCTGACATTTTTCACGACCCTCCCGTGAGATTCCCTTCGGAACTGCCTCGCTATTATCTAAAATAACCTCGGAAACAATACGGATTGAAAGTAGTTCTACCACGTGGTTTCAGATGTAAACAGAAACAGAGATAATGTAAAACGAATGTATATAATTGACATCTAATGTATTCCGGTGCTCTTATGCTTGAAAATATGTCTGACAACAATTTGTAATTTAAATATGTCCACTGATGTTCAACTTCAAACAAATCCGACTAAATGTCAACAGGTTGGTTTTTTGTACTTTCGGTTTCTACAACCATAGTAATAAATATATAAATAATGTATTGTTTGCTTTTGTAGCTATGAATTCACTTATGTTTGGTGGATTTTTACTACATATATTGGAAATAAACTCCCAGCCAGCATTAAATTACTATTTGTTTACATGTTTAGTTTTTTAGTGTAGGTTGGACCGAAATACCGCATCCGTTCTGTGTATTCATACTATTGTGTTCGAGGTCCTTATCTGAAGACTGACGGAAAGGGCCGAGTAGTTGCGATTGGTGAGATTCGTAAGATCTTACATTTTTCACGGGTCTATACACCGATATCACACCGATACTACCAGTACTGCTTCCCCTACCATTGGGATGACGTTTCGCGATCAAGAAACGTTGAACTATTATAAATGGCTTAATAAAGGACTTCCGGCTTATAAAAAGCCAGCGAGCAGAGGAATTTTGTGTATTTGAGCTCAGCTCGCGTCTCAGCACCGGGCTTCTTAAAATGGATATGTTCCGCATGTCAAAGTAATGGAGACGTTCAATCATGTAAAGTCCACGATACTGATGTTCGTGTCCTCATTGATGGATGGATTTAAAAATAATTATGAAAATGTGTTGAAGATGATGACGATGTGTCTTGCGTCAGAATTTGATCTCTACCTTAAAGGTTCAGGTCAAACTTGCAGTTCAAAAGCTATGATATAAATTTTTATGTACAATGATGTTTGTGTTCGACCAACAATTCTGTCATTCCAAGATGGATTTAAAACTAATTATGCATAAATTTATTGGACATAATGATAATGTGTAGCAAGTATGAATGAGATTCCTACCTTAAAGGTCAAGGTTACAGTTATAGATCAAAAGTCATGATATGATTTTTTTTTGTAAAAGTACACTGATGTTCGTGTCTAGTCAACAATTTTGTCAACCCTGCATGAATTTAAAAATCATGTGTATATGTGTTGGACATGAATCAGGTCCCTACCTCAAAGGTCAAGGTCAAAGTCATAATATAGTTTTTTTTATAAATTGCATTGAAAGATTTTGTTTGGTCAACAATTCTGCCATTCCTGCATGAATTTTTAAATTATTTGGCATCAATGTGTGAGAGATGATGATGATGTGTCTTGCATCAAGAATCCAGTTCAAAGGTCAAGGTCACCCTTGTATCTCAGATTTCACGAATGTGAATAGATTTTCCTCTTTTGTGCAAAGCTTTGACATTTGTGAATTGACTTTGAAATATGTATAATTATTTTTAATATGCTGCTAATTAAGATGATATGTAATGAACACAAATCATTCCAGCAGCCAAAAGGTCAAGTAATTACTAGTACTTGAATGTCAGAAGTGAGGATATGACAGTGCATTGATAGTGTTGTCCAGTCCATGACTTTTGTCATTCAGTAACATATTTTGTAATAACTTGGCTTAAAAATACGGTTCTTTTAAACAATTTGTGTGTGTGTTTGTTTTTTAAAGATCACGGAGAATATGAGAAGGTTTCTTTAATCTACTCTCGTTTTATAGTGACCATGTCTTTGATGCAAGTCAGTGTCATGGTTCCTCTACTGTGTCATACTTTTGGGGCATACGTCTGTTTCAAACGTTAAAACTTGTTAAATTTCAATTCGTGTTACAGTTTTATTATAGCAAAAAATAAAGGTAAACAAATCTTGATTATTGTTAACACAATAATTATCATGGTCATTTCCCTTGTTATGTCATATTTGATTTCATGTATTGTTGACTTATGGAAATAGAAGCAATCGGCATGCACACAAGGTAATATGAATGTGTGTCCATATCTGACATAACTCTAACTGACATAACTTTGAGTAGTAGCAATTAAGGACTTGTTATTTCACTTTCCATACAAGGCATTATGTTTCATGTATTCATGTGAATAAGATTGGTATCACTTATAATTATAAAATTGATATTTATACATAAGCATATTGTGATGATATAAATAGACAGTTATTGTAAACGATAACGCATGACAAGGTCATAACCCAAATAATCAAAGAAATACACATGTTAAAAATATACAGTAGTGTTTCTATTATAATTAAAAATGTAACTGATTCCATTCCATTCTGATACTATAGGTATGTTACAATATGTTGATAATAACAATAATTTTATTTAATCAATGTCTGTCATTGTATTGTATTGGTAGTGTACTGTTCAGAACTGTACTGTACTTTACTGTATTGTGTTGGTACTGGTATTGTTCTGTACTGTACTGTTCTGTACTGGTACTGTTAAGTGGTACTGTACTTCATGATCTGAAATTGTGCTGGTACTTTTTTCCTTTTTAGTACTGTATTTGTACTTCCCTGAAACTGAACTTTTACTTGTATTTGTACTGTATATACTGGTATGCACTTTTTTGGTACTGACTGAAATGTTACTTTTTTATTTTGTGTCGGGTCAAAGGCAATAGGCTTAAACCAAACTTTTGGGTTGTTTTTGGGGGATTTTGAAAAAACCCAATTTTTTCTTAAATTTTCCCCCATTAATGCCATACCCTTTTGTATTTTTTTTTCTTTTGTGTTTTTAATTCATATTTAAAGGGGAAAAGGGATTTAGGGCTGTTAAATTTTCCCGTGATTTTTTGGATACCATTACAAACCCGGGTTGCCCCCTTTAAAAATACCAAAAATTAATGAAAAGGTTTCGAAATTAACATAACATTCAATGAACCAACACTATTTTGTTTATCTGTTTGTAATGTGATACAAAATACTATTAAATGATATTCAAGTGACACTTACTGACAAAATCAAATGTGATTTTCCTAAGTTTATACGGAATGACTGCAAAATCTATTGTTGATGTTCCTCATGTCTAAGCTACCACATATTATAACATATCATCATTTCAACTCGATAAGATGCAAAATTCCCACCAAAACTTTCTCTTTGGAAAAGATTTTAAGCTTTAGATAACTAAAAATCGATGTTTTTTGGGGTTTTTTTTGTGAGAAAGTAATTTATGGTGGATTTATTTTATTCTTACAATAGTTCAAGCAGAAAAGAATTAGTTAGTACAGCAGAATTAATTTAAGTACATTTTACAATGCGTTTTGCTCAATATAACATGTACAAACTTACGATTAATTGCAATACAATCAAAGACATTTTAGAAGTATTTTTCGCATTACAATTTTTGTTATCTTTCTTCTTTGATAATTAAAGTAATCTTTTGGTTTGATAATATTATCTAATCTCAGCAGACCACTTATATATAATGTAAACAGAGTACATGTGATAACTGCTTATACATGTTAGAGCAACTTTTGTTTTGCACTGATAATCAATAAGATTATTATTTATATATACGACAATATCTTTGAAGTTTGTTTTTCTTTTTTTTCTTTTGTTTTTCTTTTGAGTTCATATTATTGTATTGTAAGATTGTAAGTATTCTTTATTCGAATATAGCTGGTAAATATGGATACAGGGATGCCCTTGTCTGGTTGGCTCTCATCATGTCTTCTTCCGTCACTTGGAAACTATAAGTTGTTGACCTAGGTCCTGGTGCAACAGGTATCCCAGTGAACGGGTTTCCAAGACCCAGCTGCTCGCAAAAATTGTTGCATGTGTGATTTCCAAGAACCATTTCCATCCCCAGAGCACCAAGATCTGTGGCTCCGAACTCCCTGCCTGCTGAGTGAATAGCTGGATCTGTAAGGATGTATCTTCTTCCCGATTTAACGCCCTGCAAAAAAGTTGAACTTCCGAAAAATATTATATGTTAGCTGAAACAGACTTTATCATTTTATTCATATATGAATTAACATGCAATAAATAGTACATGTATCAAATAACGGCCGGTCTGTTTCAGGAATACAATTTTGTTTAAATAAAAACAATTCAATAATGTTGGAAGCTATAAGATTATAAAAAATGATAATTCACAATCGTTATATTTTTTACCCGACATTGAGAAACCACAAATTATGCTCAACACAAAAGCATTTTTGCAAAAAGAAAATGTAAAAAAGAAAGAAAAAAAAACTCGAAAAAGAACGCTAAAAGCCGGGACTCGAACAACTGGCCTCTGGTTCCCGTCCAGTATGGTCATCAGTACAACACAGCAGTCGTTGCGTTTTCTTCTTGCAAATTGACCTAACATATATTTAATTTGAATTTATCTTTATTGTGACATCATCGCTTTAATTACCATAGATTAAAATAAACTTTATGGTTGCATAAAATATGTATTTTATAAATATGCATGTATATATAAAAATATATGAAATATATATTCATATAACCTCAAAGTTTTATTACATCTAAAAATTAGGACAGTAAAAAATTATTCATTTCATAATTGGCTATTTGAGACAATTGTATTCTGAATTTTATGCTGATTATCTTTAATGAAAAGATATTTTTTTTTTTCCCTTATTGTGAATCTTATTAAACAATTCGGACCTCTGTTTTTGTAATCAAAATATGAAACTTACCTGCAGGTTCACAGACCATATATTTGTGTCCACTAACATGCCATGTCCAATGACTAAACGTATTTTACTATACTATGAAAGACCACCTTGTTTTTCTCATATCCGCGCATTGGAGTTGAACTTCTCATAAGAACCCTCAATGAACGGTTCTATTGCGACCATGCTTCGTTTTTTAACATATCGTTCATCTTTAAATGCTTCTATAAACCAGAGGAGATTTATGCCTGATATATTCTTCATCTGTGCGAGAAGTGGTATCAGAAATTCAAATTTCAGAAGCTGATCCGCTTATTCTCGGGAAGTATTTCTCTTGAAAATGCTGCGCATTAACCTGAACGCTCGCTTACTTGGCAGCTATCTCCGGTACCCAGTTCTTCAAATTTACTCGCTGCCTCATCCTTGAACACTTTTGTAACGCATTTAGACTTGTTTCGTGGTCCTTTTCCATACAAAGTACCCATGAAGGCATAACGACAGGCACCCTCAGCAAAATAATCCTCCGTAAATTTTGCATAATACTTTTTTCCATCATAAAAATCCTCATTGATAGATTCATAGGTTTCATGAGAGATTGAAGACCCCATCTTGACAATTGAATAAACAAATCAAGACTTAACTTCTGAATGTGTCGTCTCTCTTTCGATTAGATAGAAATACAAATAAGAATTTAGACAAACTCTATTTTTAAATGTGAATCACAAGGTTATTCCATGAATAATTTAAGTTTTAAAATCGATTTGTCGCTTTTGTTATTGCATTGTGATTTTTTAAAATAGAAACAGCACATGATTATTTTTGCTGTTACAATAATATTGTAATAGAATACCATGAACCTTGAAACTTAACAAATTACTTTACAAATAAATTAAGGACGTTCCATACTTTCTTTATTTCATCCAACCATGGACTGAATAGATAATGCTTAACTTTCACCTTGTTTAACCTCATACCGAACATACATTATACATGTACAAGCATGGTGTTAAAGGGTATTTTTCATTGTGGATGTTTAATGGTATCTTTTACAGAATGATGGCCATGCTAACCCCATATCCTATTTGGTTTGTATATCATAAGCTATTGCTAACCATGCGGTAGAATGAAACTCTGAAAGTAGCACTTCAGTTGTACATGCTAATGACTTATTCAAATCTGTATTACTGTTTATCAAAGCTTTATTTTTTTACTGTATAATAAATTAATATGTCTGACGTATAAGTCGAACACGATAACGTTTACCATTGTGATATAATGGGTTGTTCAAGTTCTTCAATTTTTTTTATAATGCATGCACAATTTAAAGTTAAACTTATGACGGTTAAGAAAAATTGAATGATTTTCATTGAACACATTGAATAGTATTATCAACTTTATTATGTTTGAAACTCTGAATTCCATTCACCACATATTTAGAAATTTTAGCTCATTTGTATATACTGTACGTGTATATATTTTCTTCCATTGCTTTGATGGTTAGGAAACTACCCGCCTATATGACCGAAATACTGTTGAGAAAAGGCGTAAAATGAAACAAACAAACTTCCATTGCTCATTTATCACCCTAATCACGGCTGTGTCGTCGTGTTAAGTTATTGATTAGAAGATATTAAAAGATTTATGCGATAAATAGTAATAGCTTTTAGGCACCCCTATTTGTCAATTATTTTGATGTAAGGAATAGCGAATTCGACCTTGTATTGCTTGATAATATTGACCTGATACATTTGAATATCCGATGACCTTTTTGGCTCGTAATTATCGGATTCCTGGGTAAATCTTACGGATTTTAGTTATTGTTCGGTAATATGACCTCATACATTTGAATATTCAATGACCGCTTTTGTCGGTAATTGTCGGATTCCGTGGTAAATCTTACGTATACATTGTATAAATGTACATGGTTTATGTATAACTTAGCGACAACACAATTATCTAGCAATTGAGACCCTCCTTTTCCTGGCTTTTAAGATTGTGAAAGACTTTCATTAAAACTGTTCGAAGAAAATGTTCTACAACAGGTTAGCGTTTGCATGTTTTAAACAGACCCACTAGATATTAAATAAATGAGGTGTTTACTAAAGAATAGTAATAAAGTATTGTTGTTTTTTTTTTCCTGTAAAATTTTGCTTTTGATATTTCGATTGTAAAAACGTTTGTTTCTTTGGAATGCTAATAGTGCGTTAAAATTTTCATAACTGACTTTTACGCGATCTTTCGGGTCGTACTTTACAATGTAAAAAGGGTTTTATTAAAAAAAAGATATATAAAGATTTATATACTCTCATAAAGTACAATCTGCTGGCTTCATTTGATACATACATACATTTTTTTTTTAATTCTTTGCCAGTCAACACTGTTTGGTCACATGTATGATACATGTATATTTTTCAACATTTGACTTTAAATGAAGATGCTTTTAATTTCATTTATTATGTTTTTGAAGTCTGACGATGGTTGCATTTCTCCCATCTAATTTGAAGTCATTAATTCTGTACACTATTCCCAACCTATACAGAAGGTTGTAAAGTAATGGCGATATTTGACTAAATTCAAACTGTTGCACATTATTTAAGCATTCAAGACATAATGTTTGACTTGGAACCAAAGGGTAGTTCTTAAAAAAAATATTCCTAATCTTTTTTATATTTTTTTTGCATATTTTACCAATATGCCATAAAAGCATATTTTGCTTTATTTTGCATCGATTAACGAACTTTGAATTGTCTATAAACGTCTACGTCTACTTTATGATGCCATATGAAGGGTGCGATGCGCGAAAATATACAAATCAAGTCGATTTTTTCATGCAACAGATAAAATCTTAAAAAGGTTTTTTAATTTTATAATATCAATTCTTTAACAACTTTAAACTGGCAATATTTTGATGGTGTTTTAGAAAAATTTTTTTCATATAAATAAAAAAAGCTAAAAATAATTAAAAAACAACAACAACACTTTAACTCAAAAAGCAGTAAATATTTTTAATTAGTAATCAAATTTTTTTTTAATTTAAATTAAATTGTTAAGTCACATTTTAAAACTTCTTCAAAAAATGTTGTAATATTTTTCCTTTTTTTTTTTATTTAATCCCAAGAAACCCACATTTTAAAATAAGGTCATGATTTATTCAGCAAAAGGTAAGTAAAGTTATTTTTTACAAATATTTTTTTTGTTCTATTTAAAAAAAAACTCCCATTAGAAAAA
>NW_026856282.1:0-56912 GCF_026571515.1 Ruditapes philippinarum | reverse complement strand
ACATTGATTATGCTTCAGCACTGACAGAAGAGATCAACTAAACGCGGAAATGAAATAAAGCATTGGGCAATATGCAGGAAATCACACACCTTTATTTCAAAAATAAATACAAAAAAAAAAAAAAAAAAAAAGGAAATAAAACACTTTGTTGTTTCGAATCATAAACTGAGTTACACGAGTTTTTTGTTAAAACGGACTATAAATATACATTTCGGTACAGACTCAATCAAACCGAGCCTGCAATTTTTCTTGTAATTTTGTTATTTTCAGTGCATATGAGGGATCGCCCCTATTTCATATTTTTATAAATTTTTTTAGAAATGAACAAAGAGCATGTTACATGTTTACTAAATCTGAAGACAGTAGTGCTAAATGTACAGTAATTCGTTATAAAAGTAGCAAAATGATAAACAAAGGAGAATTTACATCGATACAAAATACTAATTTCTGTAATTATGTGAACGTAATAATTTTTTTACTACAAATCTATTACACATGAAGTATGTTTAAAATACATCCCGCCTTAAAAGCATTAAGGCATGATCATTAGAGTTCAAATACATGTATGTTGATCTATTTTCAGTATATGCCAAATAAAATCATCAATCTTGTAACGTTGGTGAAATGTTAAGTAAAATTCTTTCGTGTTCAGGTATTATAGAAACATTATTCACATCCAGTTTGCTCGTTATCATGAATTTTGAACGATCTTCTATTGGATTAATTTTAAATTTCAGACATAGTTGATTGAAAACAACCCCCTGCATCAAAATAAGTTACAACTTAAAATAATTAAAATTTCTTGAAAGAAAAGGAAATTACCTGAAAACGAATTCGTCAATAATGTCCGGTTAATTGTTATTCGGAATATATCAATTATGCAACAAATTATTTCGTTGTAAAAAGCACAATAAATAAAAAATACCGCTTGCAAAACTCTTCAAGCGTACTAATGATAACAATTATGATAACGCAAATACCCATGTAAGCATCTAAAAACAAACTGTATTTAATCAGTGTGTAATGTTTTACACAGTTCCTCAGTCATCATAATTATAAGTATTTATAACAAATGGATTAATGTTGATACGAAAGTGTTTAGCAGCGGGATTTGAGACTTACCTTTTTGCGGTAAAGCGTAAGCTAAAATCGTTTTTTGCACTTGATAATGCCATAAGGATACAAATGTTATTAGGGCGAAAACATTACATTGGTAATATATTCGGCAACCTTCGGTATAATCAGTTATATGAATTCTCTAAAAGATAGGATGCGTTTTTATCTTTAAAATTGATATTTGATCTATATAAATCTAGTTTGATTTGCAATTTAAGTATTGAAAATTAAGTACGCTCAAGACCGGTGCTATGGGCGTGAGGGATGGGAAAATATTTTATTATCATGCACATACTAAATAAACCCGAGTCGCAAATTTTATGTTGTTTTGTTTTATTAATGCTTCCCATTTTTTTTACCCTAACAGGCCTATTTTAATCACAAGCCTAGTAGGACATTCAAACTTATACGGGAACTAGCTTATAAAGGTCAGTAGTTCTTTTCGGGTCACCGTTCTTCCTAAAATATGCCCGGGGTGGGTACCTGGGTCTTCCTTTACTGACAATGTTGTAAAGCAAACAAATATGATTTAACGGCAGAGTAGGACTTTAAAACCACGCACAAAAATATAATATCACTTGGGGAACCACAATAACTGTACCACTTCAAACAAAAAAGCCGCGTCCATGACAAAACCAACATAATTGGGTTTGCGACCAGCAAGATCTGACCAGCTGCGCTTCCGCTCAGTCTGATCAGGATCCATTGCTGTTCGCCTAATCAGTTTCTCTGCTTGTAATGGGGTTTGTAAGCAAACAGCATGGATCCTGATAAAGAACTGCGCGAAATGCGCAGGCTGGTCTGGATCCATGTTGGTCGCAAACCCTTATGTTGGTTTTGTCGTGACGCGGCGCAAAAATCATCATAAGTTGAATATTTGCAACTTTATTGGCGGCAGCTGTTTTTGTGATAAAATCGATCAAATTCAATAATAATTTAACATAATAGTAAATTTTAATATATATCTTTCATGCTCAAATGTAATTTAGAAATATTGGAACAGTCACTTTTAAAATCCATCAAATTAATTTGCAATTCTCTTTGGACCGGGAAAAAATCATTTCCAACAACTATTTTACTTTAAGATAGCAGTAAAAAATATGAATGTGTGTAAGATAAAGCTTAAAAAGCGATCACCCGAAGCAGTAGTATTATGGCAGATCTTCTAGCTCCATAAAATAGCAAGTAAAAGTAATGAAACATTAATATGGAATGCTGGAGCATGGAAGCATGTAAAAGCCAAGCTCGAATTGACTGAAACCATGGTCATTGTACTTTAAAGCTACCCACTCCCCTATTTTCACTATCTAAGATGGTAAGTCTGTTTGTGTTCTTATAATGACAGACATTACAAGAATGTAGCAAGTTAAATTTAATATATAGATATTATCACTCCGGTAAATTTCTACGGAAATACTAAGTAAATTTGTCTGATTAACTACTGGGCCTTCGAATTGATAGAAGACTTATCTGCTTAACACGTTCGTTTGTTTTTCATTTAATATGAGGACGTCATAATCATTATAAATCATAAATTCGAAAATTCAGATATCCCTTCAATATTAAAGGGAAAAAAGAAAGACCACCCCTCCCCCCACCCCCGAAAAAAAATAGAAAAAAGAGAAGAAAAAATACGAACATCTCGTTATCATACTGTTTTTCCCCTATTTTTAAAATGTAAAGAAAGTGTTAACAAATGCTGTCTGAAATAAATACATTGAGGGTGTTTTGAATCAAAATTCAATTATTTATATTAGAATGGGGGTTTAGAAAATTATCATTATATGATATTACAACTCGTATTAAGGGTTTAAAAAAACATTTCAAAACTTTCAGTTACATATGTTAGCCCTTTGTATTATCCAAAACGCTGCATCACGAAATTTTCAATTTCCGATACCAGCATTTTCATTTAAGAACATACCGTATATTTATCTGAAATATATCTTGCGCTACTAGTAGTTTGTTAGAAAACTCAGTGTTATCAAGTGTTTTCCTGCTGACAAGCGTTCGTATATCTCACGGTTTTACTAGTGATTTCCTACAGATAATTACCAGTTGTGTGTGAATAATGATACCATATCTCAGGAACTAAATCTGTCATTAACCGGAAGTCAAATCCCGCCTCTCGTAGGAGAAACAAAATGGCTATGGCGCCGTCAAAATAACAAATTAAACCCGATCGATTAACACTTATATTCTCATAGACAAATAGAAATCGTATAATTTTAATAACGTACACGTGACAGTATACATCATTTGTTCATGTCAATTTAGCAAACATTTATATATACGTTATACACGTAAAGTTAGTAAAAGAAGTAAACCCATATTGTCAGTCTAATCTTGGCAAAAAGGAACTTGGTTAAGTTATTACTTATCTCTAATCATCCCGGCGCTACAAATACTACACCACTGCATAGTACAAAGATCAGCCCGCATCGCCAGTTAATACATATTTTAATTTATGTTATTTCGATTAAAATTCAACAAACAATATTGTACTAGATAAAGTCACATATGTTATTCTGACATTATTTAAAAATATTTAACGTTTCTGTCGGTATGTATATATTAAAGTATAAATCGCCTTTTCCATTGAGGATTTAAGTGTTTCTTTCTTTCAATATTTCGACATGCAATCAACATATCATGTAAATCTAAGACCTATAACCATATAATATCTTCTTTAATATAAATCAATAGTCTCACCTTTAAGACAGAAACTGTTGCAGAATTGAAATATCCATTTAGCTCTCTAAAAGTCTCGCATTAGTTGTATTTTCTGAAAAAGAAAGAAATGTAACCCAGTATGAATGAGAGTAATAAATGTAAGTATGTAAATAGTGTTTGCTTATAATTATAAAATTATTCCAATATTTCAGAAATACTCTTAAATTAATGAATTAATGTTATAAAGCATTTTTCATTTTATATAACTGTTTTCTTGAGGATACGAACAATGAAGTTCGTTGTACAATGGCATCACAAGTAGCACTAAAATGTATATACATGTATTTATAATCACAAAAAGTACACCTATGTTGAAAACCAATATTCCGATACTTTGAAAAGCTTTGTTACTTATCATTTTCGTCAAAAAACAATATTTATATTGCAATTTCAAAGTGGATGTAAAGTAACATTTAATTTAATTAAATGGTGTACTTAAAATTCGGTAAAACTTCGGAACAACTGTAAATCACAATAACTTAATCAAACTAAATCACAATAACTTAATCAAACTAATTATGTTAAGTTCTTCTGAAGTATGTGATACATGCAATATAATGATGGATCAAGATCTCATATGAACGATAATAATTTTATTACATAATTAACAAAAACCCTTTTTAAATTTAAAAGGGGCCAAAAAATAAAACAATGGGAAAAAACATACTTTATTTTCATTTTTATTTATCAAATTCCGTATAAATTTTTAAACATCTTTTTCAAAAAATGTACATTTTTCAAAGAGAACATAATGAATAATAATGCGTTAGATTCCTATAACATTTCATATTTGACTTTCATCTTTATCTTAGTGTAGCAATAAAGATCTAGGAAATGATTCTTAATTCAAACCAATTCATATCGTAATGTGTAAACTATATCAATAAAAAAAAATATCCATTTTGTTTGTTATTCATGGAATTATTAACTTGCATAATTTAGTTGACACCATCGATCAAATGAAATAGAAAAAATATATATTCCAAGAAATGTCTAGAACAATATTGATTTTTTACTATAAATGTCAAATGGTTCGGATGAATTACTTACAACTATATCGTTTGCTATAAAATATTCGGAAATTCAAAGATATTTAAACTTACATAGCCTCTATCACATATGATTAGTTTTAAAGATAGCATAGCGACTTATCTAAATGAGAAATACCGAACATTTCAGAATATTATTCCATCTATGTGAGTACAATACGTAAATGCCACCTTAATTCCGCTTCAACTAAATATTGTCCTAGGCGTATTTTTAACAATGAAAATGGAAATAACTGTGTAAGTAAATGCCTTCAGTTATATAACAATGACGATTATTCCATTATTTTAACATCCATAGATAAACTGTATATTTTCTATTTATTCCAGTTCAAAAACTGTTTTCGCCTATGCATAAGCTACACGAGTTGATGCCTTTTATATTAAATTTATATTGACAAATTGATAAAAGATAATTGACTTCAAAGATTTCCCTTATATTTTAAAAGATATGGTTGTTCTCTTTATATCACGCAATATCAAATCTTAATTGCAGGTCATCCAAGTATGAAATGTATTTTTGTTGTTGTTAAAATGGAACGTTCAACGATATTTATATCTAACTGTTTAAACTTATCAAAGTCAGCGTCGAGAAAAAGAACATTTTTAACGCAATTAAACCTTTGATTGTTTTTATCTTTTCATGACAATATCAAATAGACAGGGTTCATTTACTGGTAAAGTTAATTAAGACACAGATATTGCATGTAATTTGAAAACATGGAAAGTGTCCTATTTTATACTGTGACATTTTTGCTGACGTTTAAAATATGTTCAAACATGCATCGTGAGGGGTCATTTCAAGCGGCAACAACCAGGACATATCCGTGAATTGGTCTATAAGAATAACCTTTAGAAGAAAATAACTTTTTCCAGTGGCAGAATATAGCCGTTTAAATTCATTCACATTTTTTCATTTTTTTCTCAAAAATGCTTAACATGTACTGGTGTTTTTTTTGTGTACTTTAAAGCATGACATGACGAGAGGAGCAATAACTTACATATCAGCTGTATTTAAGACCTCTTTTTTCCAGAAAAAATGTTTTAGTTTTGAAAAAATTACCTAGAATAGCGTTAAAATGTAGTATTATTTAAATCGAGTATAGAGTTGCACAAAAGTAAGATTTTCAATTTAATACTGAGTAAAACTTTTTACCATT
Source organism: Ruditapes philippinarum (assembly GCF_026571515.1). Classification (NCBI taxonomy): domain Eukaryota; kingdom Metazoa; phylum Mollusca; class Bivalvia; order Venerida; family Veneridae; genus Ruditapes; species Ruditapes philippinarum. The sequence continues at coordinate 50,857 of NW_026856282.1, read as the reverse complement.
TGCATCTCTTTCAATTTAAAGTGAGCCCATACACCTGTGTAAGAAATTCAGATTTTATTTTAGGCTTTTCGAACTAAATGGAGTTGCTTTTATAATCTAGCTGATGCAAAAAGCTACGAAGCAATTATTACTTTTACCAAGTCTAATAAACATATGCTGTACGAATTTTAATCTGTAATACTTCGGTACAAAAATAGTAATGCATTTCTCAAGTCTATCTTCGCTGGTTTTCCCGTACATTTGCTTCAATAAAAACACCTGCAACTACAATGTATGTTCAAATTTAAAATTTACTGAAGTTTGTTTTTACATCCTGAAGGAATCTTTACACACATTTTCATGTTTGTGTAACAATTTCAAAAGTCCTTTAATAGTTAAACAAATTCTTGATTAGAACCTAAAATGCACTTAATGTCACCGATTCCCATACCCGTGTTATCTGAACATTCAATTATCCCTTCAGATTTTTTACGAAAATGTATTAATCAGTATAAATGACGTGATATCAATACGTATGGATTTTTTTTCAAATTATCACAGTCTTTCAATTTACCTTTATTGAATATCGATATTCAAATAAGCCGTTTGAACTTGATGTCAATGCGTACGGTAATTATTCGAAGGCAAGTTAAGATAGTGACGCTAGGTGATAAATTAAGCAAAAGATACCTGATATAATTTTGTCTTCCTAATTTGATAAGATATATCTGATTTATGCATGGTTTGAAATGGCAATTGGCTTGAAAAGCAAAGCAGGTATCTGATGAGGACATTGGAAAATAAAGTAGATGATATCTCGCACAACCTTTAAGTTTACAGCAAACTAGATGAACTGAGCAGGCGCTTAAACACCCACAGTTTTTCCCCGGTGTTAATGGTTTGTGTACAGCATATGAGCAACACAATTTCGTTCATATGTCGGCAACCAGTCCCCCTTACCAGCTTTCCAGGATAACAAATATGAAATTTCTAGACACTAATTGTTTTCCGTTAGTGACCGACGACTAAACCCTACACGGGTTTTTAACCATTTGTGATAGACAAATGTTGAAATGGTCATATGAAGTATCAATGTCTGGGAATTCATTCTTACGAACAAAACTCACCTCGCCTTCAGCCCGAGGATCGTATCACCAGGTTTGTGAAAGGGACTTCTGCAGCTAATTGAAGACACGTTCATCTACGTTGCAATTATACATTGCATACCGTTTTTGTTGTAAAATAAGAAAATCTAAATTGAAATAAATTCTTGTAAAATAATACATAGGATTAATAAATCTAAATTCTGGAAACAAAGTGATCCCCAAGACTTTTGTAGGTAAGGATTAGCTGTTATCATGCTTTCCTAAGCCATTTAATTCATCTTTTACAACGGAATATTTTATTTGTTTCTAGTTCCACAACCCAATCAAGATAGTTGCAAAAAAAGCCTCTAAAAAGTTGGATGTAACAATTACTGTTTGTGCTTAAGATAGTAAAATCATTAATACCGCAGGTGTGAAATGTAATGAGACTTTGTAAAATGTCAAGTGCAAGGTACCGTCCACGCCCCCTAGCACTGGCTTAAGCAGAATTCAACATTTAAACACGAAAATGGTGACATTTGAATTAAGAAACATCCGCAGATGTGTTCAAACGGCGGCTATCATGGAACCTTCAATGTGACACAGTAGTGCCATTCCATGAAAAGCGGCGTATGGTCCCCATTTAAAAAAAAAAGCATGTGCCCTAAACCAGAAAACAATGGGCGGAACTAAATAAAATGGAATTTCGAAAGGGGATCTGAGGTTAAGAAGCCTGCATATCACAGATACAACGGCAAAAGACAAATTTTAAAAGCAGTAATTATGAACCAAAGTGTAAAAAAATGGAAAATCACTTTATATTATATCTACAGATCGGATTTTTTTTATAGTCTTCAAACAAAGGAAACATGTGCATTCCGCAATTTGATATTTCAGATACCAACATGTCATATGAATCCATTTCAGAGAAACTTGATTTATAATCATTTATAAACTTAATCAAACACAATTTAAAAAAATGAGAAATAACAGCAATGCAATGTCTATATTAATATCATTTGACCGTAGTAGTATTGATTTAGGAAAACCTTTTAACATTTACAAAACTATTTGAGTTCAACATGGGTTTTAACTAATAATCATATACATATGACACACATATCTTTCATTTAAATTGATTAACTCTGATATTAACAATTAACATAAAATGATTGAAAAATTTATCCAAGTGCAATGCATAATAAGTTGGATATATAGAGTCTAGCAGAAATATCACACATTTTTCTCAAGTTTCCTACACTTACTTAGGTCACCAGCAAAGAGAGATCATATATGGAGAATCACGGTATACTCTTCCTAATAACGACTGCGGTGCTGTGGTGCTTTTTTAATCTACTTTTAAGTTTTTATCACTCAGAAATGTACATCATCGTGACAGAAATGTATAATTCGTATTAATTTACTAATAAATGTGCATTTCTTATCCATCTATCTTTAAAAATAGACGTTATACAGTTGATGTTATTTCAATTGAATATTAGCTCTATCCTGCCAGAAAGAAGATATTTATGCACAAGTTAATATAATAATATTCATGGAGTACTTAAAGGATCACATTACCATTATGTTGTACGATTTATATAACATATCGTCTTAACCACTCGTCTCTATATTCATGAGACACGTTATATTTTGAATACCACTCAATACTGTATTTTGGCATTATCATGATACAAAGCTTTTGTGCACTTAAACATGATATGGGGGAAATACCATTCATTACAATAATTTGAAGGACACATGTGGGGCGTCCGTGGCCGAGTGGTTAAGGTCGTTGACTTCAAATCACTTGCCCCTCACCGCTTTGGGTTCGAATCCCGATAGGGACTTTGGATTCTTTCATGTGAGGAAGCTATCCAGCTAGCTTACGGAACGTCGGTGGTTCTACTCAGGTGCCCGTTCGTGCCTGAAATAATGCACGGAAGGGCACCTGAGGTCTTCCTCCACCAGTAAAGCTTGAACATCGCGATATGACCTATACTGTGTCGATGTGACGTAAAACCCAAAACAAAACAAACAAAAAAGAAGAAAAAAGGACACATGTCCAATAACTGACCGTTTAAATAAAGTTTAAATATCTGACATCGCTTTGACAAAAATTGATAAACATAACAATAGGCCGAATAACAAAATGTGTAAAGAGTATATTAACAAACTTTGACAATCAAAAATCATTTCTTCAAGAAGTGGAAGCATTTGAAAAACATAAGATACTGTTAACTTAAGCTATTGGCAATTCTGCTTCTAATCTAGACACGATTTCTACTGCTTCTCAACTCTAATCAAATTTGTTAGTTTCAATTAACTTAAAATTGATTAAACTGTCTTATCTTCCTTTCACAGAATCACTGATCCAATTTCTGCCAGTTGTTAAATTAAAAGATTGGTCATCCAATCTTGACTACTGTATAGACCTTTTTTTCTTTGTTAATTCTGTTTATCATATTAAGAAGCAAATGTTTTTTCTCACTTTGGCAATGTGACTTTTATATATATGTGTTCATACAGTGGTGACCACTGGTCCTTCAAATTAACACTTTCTTTGCATTCCAACTTAAGCGAAATATTGCCAAATACAAACAACAGATGGATTTTGTGATATAGCCTATGAGTATTTTATTAAAACAAAATGTAAAAGGATGCACATGAAAATAATAGACAAAAACACACTTATAATAAAACAAATGGCATTGATCACTTCACTCCAATATATCATCAAAACAATTATATCGTTAACAAATGTAGGAAATAAATTGATCATTTTATTATCTTATTTACGCCTACAACAATATGTGATCGGTGTTTACATTCGTTTGAAGTTAAACAATACTTAAAATGATCATGCATTCCCCGTCATAACCAACCTTTTAAATTGGTAGGCACAATCAACTTGCCGGATATGCGATTAAGCCATGCGGAAAAATCCCGGAAACGCTCTTCATGAATCAAAGTACAGTAAAAGAAAACGATGGACGCACACAATCAAATCATTTCCTTCATTCAATTCTAAAACAGGATGTTATTTAACACTGATATTTTATACTTTAAAAGTATTTGTTTTCAAGAAAGCAATTTATAATGCAAGCAATTATCTCACGGTTTGAATAACTAATACGGTGCTTTGCATTATTTCGGTATTGACACCGAATGATTGTTATTTAGATCATCACATTTGCAGGATATTTAATAGTTCTCAATTACATGCAATACATAATATATATAAAAAGCGTTTTGGTAACATTCGTACGGAAAACGTATATGTTATTTTTTTTTACTTTTTATAATGTATTTCTTGCACATTTGAACATTGGATTGGACAACAGCCGTTAAATTTTCCATATAAAAGTATAACTATGAACACATTTGATACTTACAATACAATTGCGTGTATTTTTCAGTAGTTTTGGATTTTTTTATCATTCGGACACGTTACGAAATGCACTAGTGTTTTCGGTTGTTCTTACACTTTGAAAAATTAAAAAATTAAATAAATAAAACGGTTACATCTTTTAAATTATTTATGGAAAAGTTAACAAAAGAATTTCTAATCAAACACTCTTATATATGTAAATGTAATTTGTTAACAAACGAGAGTAAATTTCAAAGAGCATACTGAATTTTAACCTAGAAGCAAACGATAATTGAAGGGGATATATCAAACCGTTTAAAAGATCATAATGTTAAAACATATAAATACTTGTTTAATCATTGATATTATAAATGAAATTCTTACATAATATCTATTACATTTCAGCAGACAACACGTATATTCTCTACACTTTAACAGCTATACTGACTGCAAAAATGATACAATTTTTGAAAATATAACATAATTTTATCTCACATGTTTATGCAATATGAATTTTGTTTCTTTAGTAATGTGTTATATCATGCAACATTTCTAATGATTTGTGTAAAATGTTTGAAAGATAACTAAACACTTTGAATAATTGAGAAAAGTACACACGCACGTTATGATTAAACAGCTTGATGCATTACCGAAAAAACTAGCAAACATATTTGCTTATAAATTAATCTATTGCCTTACATGTCTATATAAATTGTTGCATAATTATTCATCTAACGTGTCAACTTTGCAGGCAACGCTGAGGTAAGATGACATTTCGGTTGTGACATATCAATTACAACGTGTTATTGAAAGAGACACACAAATCATTACAGAAGAAGTCTGCATTAACTCAACATATTAATGTAACCTTGTCGCGCATTCACAACTGACCATTATACGATATCAAAAATAATTCGTCTAGTTGTTCTGAACCTTTGTATCAAGTTATAAGTAATATGTCTTCAGCAGTCACGCTGCGGGCGACAACAATTAGTGTTGTGAACTTACACTAATGCAGAGCAATGTGTTATTGAAACACGTGTGGTTGCACGTGTGCAACGTTAAAAAAACTTGTAAAAAACTATAAGCGGTTGATGTAATTTTAGAGACGACTGCATATTTCTTACCGGCACCAACAAAATGAAGTACTATGTATGTATGTTAACCTTTCACATGTTTTTTCAACATTAAGTAGATAGATTATTGTTTACATGTCTTAAATAAAAAGTGTTGAAGTTCTGAACAAAATGAAAAATGTTAGCATTAATATGAACTGGGAGCTAAAATTTAGGATGCTCGAACTTGCAACAACTTATTAATTAATGTTTACTGCGAATATGAAATTAATAAATCAGCATACATTTTGATATAAAAAAAAATTATCATCAACAACGAAAGTGCCGTTAGTAAAGCCATTATTAAACAATAATTTTTAAATAATGACAATAAGCACAAAACAAGACAAACATTACCTTAACATATACTTATATCCGATAGAATATGTAATTAAGGTGACGTTTTAAACTAATGAGAATATAAACGATACCTTATTTAAAAAAAAATATTTGTGCTAAAAATATATATTTATCAAATGAAACGATATTTGATGTGATGCCTGAAGGCATGTTACATTCAATTCTTAATAATGTGATTTACTTCTTGCAAAACTCTGACGCACAACAATGCTTACTTTTTATTTTTTTAATATACTAGTTACTGTAGTATTTTTTATTTCTATCTTAATATCAATAAAAAGTTGCTATAGAAATTCAGAAGCTTTTTTTCTCTTTTACGATTTACAGGCAACACTATTTAAAGGTATAGAATGTCCATCTTGGAGTAAAGTATTATATTGCAGAAATTTATTGAAGTCTATAATATGTTACTGAATATGTCTAATTTGAATAAAAGAATAAATAAACCATGTGTAGGAAGCTGTGTTCCCTGTAACAGGTAAAGTAAATTGTGTCCTTTCTTTATAAAACTGCCAGGTTTTTTAATGACACTTTATATTCATATTGTGGCATTCTATTGGATGTAGGATTTAAAACATACTATTATCTACATTGTGTGAAGTGGAAGTATGTTGATTTTATATATTTAGAAAGAGACAGAGTAGCAATTTTCATTTTTTTCCTTCAAATATCAAATATATCTTAAAAATGTACGTTTGTAAATAGTTCTTAAGAAACATGCATTCTAGTAATGCATGGTGGACCTATAATCTTAAAATAAAGCAGAAAATTTATTGGAGGAAGCTTAATGTCGGTAAATACTGTATCCATCTTTGTGTCATCATTAAAACATTCAACAGACCGAGCTAAATACAACGCTATTATATAAACTCAACGGAACAGCTTCTAGAGCACAAAGTGACTGTATACCACCATAACGTGCATTTTGTCCATCAGACAACGAGCAAAACAAGAAACATATAAAATAAATCGAACTTGACATTTCAGTAAATGAATCTGTCTCTGAAAGCAAACGTGAGTGGAATACCGCCGACAGGATTTATCGAAGAATACGTCTACCTCGTATATTGTCGATATCAATTTGTTATAATAACATAGCAGATATCTGAGAAGAAACAATTCCAGGGAAGATTGCAAGAAAATGTCACAGATTAATTTCAGATATGTGTAAGTAACAAGTTAAATTGTCAAGTTTCATTTTGGTTGTGATTGCGACGCATGGTAAATTTGTAAGATTATACACCTTTGATATTTCTCTAAAATTGCAAAGCAAATTCGGCTAGCATGTTATCATGCTCTTGTGGAATCACGTCCAAAAAGTTTTTTAAGTAGTTTGTTCGTGAAAGATAAAGGCAGGTTCCACCTTATTTATTTATTTGCTATTCATACTATAAGAGGTACGATATGCAAATGTTTATTACAGTAAAACAATTGAGACTGATGTGATATAAATGTGTCACCTTTTCAAATGAAATAATGAAATAAAATAGAGAAAAAACAACAACAACAAAGTGTATTTATCGCAATTGAAATAAGACACATAGGTAGCACATTGTTTTCGTTAAATATAGTATTAAACATGCATATTCACATTTCATAAAGGTGATGAACTTCAAGCAGGTGGGGTATCTCTGACCAAAACATTAATCAGAAAATTATTGTACTTAATCTTTTATCACATACCCTTGTCCCTTACGTAACTCTTTAAGAATGTTAAGACAAGGCCGATTTTGTTATACATTGTATGCATTGAACAGTTTCACAAGACAAATATTCATATTTAACTTTCACAGACATTTAATACTACGTACTATGATGTTTATAATGAAAACAATTACCATCGTGCGTAAGAGAACCTTAACTGTATAAAGTGAAAATGCTGAAACGATGAGTTTATGTATTTATTTATTTATTTGTGTGATGAACGAAACAGTAAATGGGTTTCATCTCTTAGATTATTATTAATCAATACTTATTTCGTATTATCTATGTCTTGAATGTCTGTTCCTTCAACTTCCTTGTAGCAAAAAAATGCACAATAGAGTACAATTTCTTTAATATTAAACAAGCAAATCTAGATAGTTCATTATAATTTCATTTTAATTATTTATCAACAAAAAAGCAAATACAAAAAACATTGTTTTTTTACCCCACAAAATTGATACAATAAAGTTCCACTTATATAAAACACTGATGGTTTTCAGTAAAAGATATATGTTCTAATTAAATTTGATAGATGTTCTCGGAGAATGCAACAGAAAACATTGCATTTGTTAGTGCCTCAGGTTTCGCTCTTAATGTAATGATGTACATATAATTGGCAGTCAGAGACAGCTAAGTCAATACATCACGGTTAATGTTACCATTAGGAAGCAGACTACACCTTTAAGAAAAATATATTTTGAGCTACAATGATAATACGCATACAGGAAACATCTGTCTTGCAAAATAATAGGGGTATTGTGTGATAAAACAGATCAATATTTGATCCTATCAATATAAATGAAAATGGAGATATTGTGTTATTTATAAGTTGTAAACTTCATGTATGGGTAATGTTCCGGTTTGCTTCTTACAATTTTATTTTAAGGTTTTAACATTCTTAATCTACTATTACCTTATGATTACTTATATATAATCCATTTCATAGCACAGGGCTCTTAATAAATTTACAAACCTTGCAACATTACTTACTGTTTATATTATAAATATACAGGTTTTTTTTTATTGTAGTTATATGTAAAATTCTGTATTTGACACCAAAAAAAAAATGAAAAAACAGAAATCTTAACGAAAGCCCAGCACGACAAAATTGAAAATAATGCAGGCTTTGTTTGATTGAGCCTGTTCAAGTGCAAGCTACCGTCTACGCCCCGTAGCACCGAAGTTATAGTAACAAATATGAAAAAAAAGATGAATAATGCAGGGTGGCATTCAATGAAATAATTGCATAAAGGCCTAAAGAGGAGTGTCTTCATATTTAATAGATATTTGAGTTCAGATTTTCTCATATATTTTCCTCGACTTGATAAGTTTTCAATAACACAGGCAGGATCAATATGGCGTGGCAATTCAGCGCTTGACATATAATATTTGAAACATATCAGTTTGAACGCAGTTGCATTTGGGGAAACTTATAGTTAGCTTCCAGATATTCTGGTTAGAGAAGGTCCCTGGTGCATCTCCGAGGAATATTTCAGACAAGTGCAATTAGAGCGTAGAACCAATGACCTTCTCTTGACATGTTTCATAGTTTCTACACATAATTTAAAAATCAAAAGTCACTAGAAGGATTCTTACCGATAGTAAAGCCGTTTGTCAAATATTTTAACCATCACAGACTAATCTACTGCAATTTAAATTATAACATAAAAACGAGTTTAAAAATTGCCAAAAGAATATTGAACAGCTGTGCAAGTTAGACATTGTTGTTGCTCTTTATCTCAATCAGTCAATAAACAACAGTGTTATAAAACATTATTTTATCTGTCTCTCTTGAAATTGATCATGCTTGCACATTCGACATTTACGACCAACTACCCGGATATTCGATTAAAGCAGGCGGCAATATAACGGAAATGCGCAGCATGAATTCAAGCATTACTACAAAGAAAAAAAGACCAGGATTAAACCAGGAAATGACAGTCTTCCGATGCTTTATTCGAAACAGGAAACATTTTCCTTTGATATTATAACCTAGGAAAATATTTATAACACAACAAAAGTGATAGCGCATATCACTCGATGTCGTCTTCCATTAAAAATAAACTGATATCATAATTATGTAATTCTATATGAGCCGCGTCACGACAAAACCAACATAATGGGTTTGCGACCAGCATGGATCCAGACCAGCCTGCGCATCCGCGCAGTCTGATCAGGATCCATGCTGTTCGATTACAAACTCTATAACAAGTACAGAAACTGATAGCGAACAGCATGGATCCTGATCAGACTGCGCGGATGCGCAGGCTGGTCTGGATCCATGTTGGTCGCAAACCCATTATGTTGGTTTTGTCATAACGCGGCTCATATCTGTTTTATTATAACTGTTATACAGCGTCTGTATATGAAACAAATGCAATCATTTGCATCAAATATGCAAAAAGTTTTATAATAATTTGCCTTAAGAGCAGTAGCGACGACAGCAATCGTTTAACAAACGAGAGTAGAAACAACTTTTTGTAAAACCACTACTTTATTTTCTGTATTTATTAAGCAATGATTTCTACAATGAAAGGAAACATTCCCATATGAAGGATTCTTAGCGTTTTGTTGCAGTTTTAACATTAAAGGTGTTCGCTCTATACTTCAATGTGAAAATGACAAAACCTAAAAATAAATGCAGAACTCAAAATCACATTAGATTTACATGAAGCAATTTGACACATGCATTTTAACAAGTGTCATTGATTCGGTGCGTTTGCAAAATTCAGAATCAAAGGGCAATGCTAATAAACAATTAGTATCTACTCATTAGTATTGCCACGTTAAAATAATGTAAAGAATTAATACATTTCTTCGTTTAGATATATTTTGTAAACTAAAAAATATTTTCTTTGATGATATCTCAAACCATTTTGGTTTTAAATCCCTGAAGGAATTTCCTCGAACAGAATTCTACAATTGACAATAGCAGTTGTAAATGTAATACAGTAAACTCCGCTGATAACGAACTCATTGGGACATTCAAAATCTGTTCCTTATATCCGGAGTTCCTTGTAAGCATATAGCGAATTAGTTCCTTGTATTAGAAGTTTTTATAGCGAACAGTTTTACATATAACGAACTAATTGTTTACCATCGTCCTCCATTTAGAAGAGCATTTGATTAAGAAAAATAACTCTTGGGTTCGTCATTGTTGTCTCCCTTATATTGATTAAATGAAGAAAAAAAGAAATAATTGCAATTTTTTTTTAAAATATAATTTTAATTTATAAATATTTATAAGATAATTATATGATATGTACCATATAATATTATGCAATATTGTTATTTATTAGCGATACAGTATCATGCACAAAATAATCTCTTTGCTTTGAAGAAGTCGCTAATTTTAGTTGGGGAATGTTGACAACTCTTCAAGTTAAATTCAATATCCATTAAATTTTTAAACATTTGCATTAGACTCAAAATTTGACCTAATCTTGTGCAAACAATCAATAGCTTCATTTTTTGACACAACCGGCAGATCATCTAAATAGATCTCGTCTACGGGAGATTGACTGTCATCGTCATTATTTGTTCCTAATATATCCGCTACATTCGGCCAAGTTTTAATCTGTGCCGATGAAGACGAAAGTAGAAAATGCATGATTTAATGTAGTTCGTTATAAAAGTGTAATTTTCTGTACTTTTTATAGCATTGGGACTAAAAAATGAGTTCCTTATAAGCGATAATTCCTTATAACCGTGTTCGCTGTAACCGTAATTTTTTACATTAAATAAAGAAGGGCAAAATTCGGGCCAAAAAATTTTGTTCCTTATAACCGGAAGTTCGCTATAACCGTGTTCGCTATATGTGAAGTTTACTGTAGTAATAATTTGAGGATTGTCGCAAAACATGCAAACATTATTCAGCAAATATTGTCTCTAAAGATATTGTACCATTATATCATTTCCTAAGAGATTGAAAAAATTAGAGCAACGCTGTAACAAAATAAAAAATGCAGGCCACAGTATTTGTTCCATAAGAACAGAAAACCTGATATCTTTTGAAATAAGTGATGCATCATTTTCTTGCTACAATTTAATATATTATAGTTAATGTTATAAGATAGCCACTGTGTTAAACAAGTGTTCTGTTTCATTATGAGAGTGGCGATATCACTAATAATTGAATTAATCTAATATCAGACATTACAAAACCTCGGTATTTCATCACGCTCGAATTTCTACAGATGAAATTAATCCGTTCTTTAACGTAAATCAATAAAAGTTGATCACATTTTTATCTTGCTAGACGACTTGGAAACTCGCATTAATCACAGTTCATGTTATCTCGACACATGACACGTTTAAGGGAAAACACACGCTTGACTTAAATTCATGGTATCACGCTGATGTTTAAACTGATCACGTGACAGGAAACGAAGACAATAATAAATGTTGATTCAATATCATTTTCAGACAATATTTAAAAAAAATGTGTTAAGTATACAATGGTGGATGCAAATTTAGAAATCGAGATTTCTAAATCACAACTCGTTTAGATATTAAAGTTTCACTAATTTAGAGTACCTTTACTTAATGTAGCATGCTACTGAAAATATACCCAGTAGATGGATGTCAAAATTGTTAATGTGTAAAACGTAAACATTAGAAAATAAAGCTCATGAATATTTAAAAATAGTACATATTTTGTTATTGAAAAATTCCTACGATACTTAAATAAATACCCTGGAAGCATAGTCAAATCGATACATTCAAGTCATAATAAATCGAAATTATATAGTTCTGGTTATAAAAATATCTATATTTTGCAATATTGTAAAGATTATTGACAACTGTCTATAAAAAATGTGGTTGCAATATATTTCTATGACCTATCGAATCATTCTTCAAAGAATAAGTGTCTCTACAGTTATGATTGATGGTATTAATAAGCTAACAATTTTCATCTCATGTCTAAGGAGACTTGAGAATTTATTTTCCAGACGCAGAATCAATTCATTTTCTGTCGGGAACTAGTTCATTCTGGACTTTAGTATTTAATCTTTATGCTGTCCAAAGACCTTTATCGATATATTTGTAATATTGTATCATAGTGTTGACAATGCACCATAGTTAAATCGTATACATATACATGCACAGTGCGTTAACTGGAGTGCAGGTATTAGTTACACGCACTTCAGAGCATGCCTACTGATCGGCTAATTTTTCTGGGATTCACTTGTTGTGACGACAGAGAAAGGGATGGCGACAGAAATACCATATTCAGATGAAAAGGAGCGAAAAGTTAGTCATACGGTTCTCGAATTTACGAAACCTGTTGTTAGTACCAGTTGTTAATGATTGCAAGGGAATGAGTATAGTGACATTTGCATAAGCGCAGAAAAAAGAATGACCCTACACACACACTCATTGGAACATGGAATGGAATTTAAATCAACAACAACAAACTTTATTAAGCGTTAAACACCGGTGCATATAACCAGTATTTACAATCATATACTGATGTGAACTTGAAATGAAGCAAAATAGTCAGAGAAGTATACACGATAGCATCCGTCTTTTAATTTCTTAGATTGTTCGCAAAGTATTGAAATTAACAAATGTGTTTAATGTACTTTTTTGGTTTTTGGTGCACTGACATAAGCTTTTCATTTTCAAAAATATTTGGCCAATGGCAATAGAATCTTTTAAAGTATTAATGTCTTAGATGTCTGTATTTAGGGCAAACTAATAAAAAGTGATATTCATCATCTAATTCATGCATGGTACAATTATTACATAATAATCTATTTATTCTGTCTATGTTGTTATATCTTCCAATTTGGATATCAAGACTATGAGATGAAGTTCTAAACCTACACAATGCAATTCTGAAACGTTTATCTGTTTCAAAATTTAAATAATTTTCAAAAAAGCAATGCTTAAAGTGCGCATATGATATAAGTCGACTTATTTATTTTTCATTTTAGTGATTAGCATGTCCGTGCTCTGCCTTGTACCCTGTCCTGTTTTTGTTTTGGGTCCGTCTGGGCCTCTTGCCACTAGTTCTTGTTGCTGGGTCATGTGGGGTTTGCGTTCATTGAACGCCACCTTTCCTTGTTGATTTGGTTTATCATATTTGGAATTATTTATACTCGTATACCTTTCATGTTTGTATATATATATATATCAAGGATACGCCGTTTAATGATCTGGAAATTAACACTTGTATTTGTTTGATTTAACCATTAGTTTGTCAATCCTATTTTAATGCTAATAAAATTTAATGATGGTAATTTAAATCACATACTGTGCTATCTATTTTTTAATTTAAAACAATTATTACACAATGATGCTGTGATGCTTTTGTCATACGATATTGTATCACGCTTTGCATTGATAAGAATTTTACACAACTACCTGCCATTAGAGCATTCAACAAAAGGTATTTTCTACAAAAAGAGTAATGATATCATTAAAGGTGTTAATGCTATCATTAGGTTATATTAATTGCAACAAGCCAACAGGAAATATCTGTCTTTGATATTTTAGACAATAATAATATTGACAACTTAAAAAGCGTGTGATAATGCAAAGGGCAACGATTATATCTGCGATTTTAGCAAATGTTTCATATATTATGAATAAAAACATATCCGATAGCACATTTTTACATTGCAGTTTTTTTCACAATCCTTTATTATATAATAAAGAAAATGATTTCATATTTTATCACCACACAATGTTATGTTATAAGGTTGGAAAAAAACTGGATTACAGGTTAATGAAAAGGTAGTTTTCGGCCATATTATTCTTAAAAAAAGCGAAATTAATGACAAATATTTAAATCATAAATTAAAATTATTTGCTTCAAAATTCTGGAAAAAAGTGATCCCTCGGAAGCATTAATCACAACAAAATTACAAGAGAATTGCAGACTCGGTTTGATGAGGGATTATAATAATAATGCTAAAGATAAATACTCAATATGCGATATGTGACCGAATTGAAATGTTTCAAAAATGTGTGTCAGTAAGATTTATGAGATAAGATAAACGTGATTCTGATATAATGTTGCAGTTTAAATAGAAACTGTTCCGTTGAATTCCATTAGCATTGCAATTTGCTGATACTCATCAACGTTTAAAATCTAAAGTATAAAAGAAAAATGTCCTCTCAGGTACTAATGTTAAACATTCTCAACAGTCCATAAGAATGTTCTGTTGTAGAATAAATAATAATATCTTAATATAATGAATTCCCAAAAATTAAGTTAAAAATTAAATTAAAAATCAAATTTAGACTTATATTTACCATGAATGAGGTTTTCCTATACTGATTTTCATTGAATATGAACAAATCCAAAAAGGTTCAGTGAACTCCGTATTGAAAAAGTTTCTTTTTTGCTCGACGTTGCAATGTTAATAATATATATCTAATATATACTTACAGGATACATGTAATATGTTGCTTATGAAATACATAATTGGCTAAACCAGTTACTTTGAGTATCAATGTTCAATATGATGAAAAAAGTTGAAACTATTTCTTGATTCGAATAAAGAATTTTGCATGTTTTTGTTGTTTCTACACAATTCCATATATGTAACTTGTGTAATTACTGAACATAATTGTCGTTATAGTACAGTATGTAAACCTTTGTCAAATAACTTTATTTTGCTGATCTTTCCAAACAAATTATTATAAACATTCAATTGCGGATATTATTAATATTAAATAAATATTAACTTGTTTTAAGTCATTGTTTTATTAGATTCTGCACATTAACATTTGACATTTTATCAATAGCAAGCGTTATAAAATCTGATTTCATCACGCTAGAATTTCCCCTCATCATGCAATCAATGCGTTTTATACACGATTCAATACAATAAATATCATTTTCACCTTTCGTGTTAAAGAAAAAACAACCACAACGCAATGATCACAATGCATGACTCCGCGGAATTGTACCGTGAGGAAAGATAAATACTAAATACTTGCATGAAATGAAATGTAGCGCACTTTCGCATCAACGTTTCGAGGTTTTACATATACAATCGAAGGAAATGAATTGTATTGAGACAATATTACGCAGTAAGATGCAGTATCACATAGCATATGGTATCAAACATATATCACCCAATAGTATTTTTCCAATTTTGTTGCGGTTAATTAAATGTGAGACAACGCTTCAAGTGGATGAAACATTCTGATTTGATGGCAAAATATGTAGTCATAAGGAGTTAAGAACAACATAATTTGATGTTTGTTTTTATTAAGACAAGGATGTCAATGATAGCATACTAGTGCAAACTTACAATGTATTCTGCTCATAAATGTTTTTTATATCTAACTCGTGATAATTGACACCACATGAGGCTGAATTTTACTTCTAAAATTTAGCATTTAGCATTAGGTAAAGTGCATAAGAAAGTATTAATTGATTAAAAGACATGAACTTATTTTTTATTCGATGGAGTTCTTGTTATCCTCAAATAAAAAAAGCATGCAGAAGTTTTTGTACAGGATACTTTCAAGGGACTATGCAACGAAAACACATCCGTTAGACTATTTATGTGTTTTTTAGATTTTAAATAAGCTTTAAGGTCCCAAGTAACAACGGCGTAATAACCAGCACATACTGCTTTCATTTATGTATTGAGCAATGTGTTGAATTTGTGTCTGATGTCATTTATAAACTGCCAAGTTTTTATCTAACATGTCAAAGGAATTGATAATTGTTCAATCGCACAAGAAGATTCACTATTGTTTATTCATTACTTAAACGTGACAAAAGAAACGCAGATAAAACAAAAGCAGATGCATACAAATAAGGAATAAAAAGAAGAAAAATGCATACAGATTGCATCAACTTTGTCATTTAGGGAAATAACCAAACACGTTACTGTAATCTGTCTGAATGAATCAATGAATCAATTTCTAAATGTGTTATCAAACCTTTGAAGTTTTATCATTTTCTCTTGAAATTGATCATGCTTTCACATGCATTCGACATTTATGACCAACCACCCGGATATGCGATTAAAGCAAGCGGTAGTATAACGGAAATGCACAGAATGAATTCAAGCATTATTACAAGGGAAAAAAGACCAGCATTAAACCATTTTTGCGATATTTCATTTAACAGGAAATATCTTTCTTTGATATTGTAAAGTAGGGAAATATTTATTAAAGGAATTGGTAATGCATATATGACACTTTTAACTGCCAGTCAAAACTAACTGACACAGAATATATAACAAAAATGACATAACATTTACAGGGAACAATTTAATTCATTAAGGAAATTCAAGACATTTTCCACATTTATATGTTTTCCGCGGTATTACACATAAACGCAATTTAGAAAGCAATTGCTCTTCAGTAGAAAAAAAGATCATCTATTTTGAAACAATTATTGGCAAAATTGCATAAACATATTCCCAGATCAAGCATTCCTTTGTGTAAGACGAGAATTTGTTTGTAATTAAGGAATTTGCTTTATCGTTTCAAATGTAATAATAGGAAAACCTGATCATTAAACGTAAGAATATTTCTTCATTTTGATTTGAAAACAAATCACATCTTACATTAAAGTTAGCCCATGAACATGTCTGACAGGTAACACGTTTCATCTTTAGGTATCTAACTCTGAAACATTCTGAATAATAATTGTAATTCCTCCCACTTAATAAATAAAAAGAAATAAATAAATACATAAACGAAAGAACACACTGTTCTAGTGTGAACAAGATGTTAAAACAAGCTCGTGTAGAATACTATACAAGTATATGAAATGGTATAAACATCCGCAGATGGGTTAAGAAACTACTGATGTATCGTTTCTTTTCATTTTAAATGATGCAGATAATGATATGAGATATTTTTTAAACAAGGATTTCGTTCGATAATGACCGTAAAGATATCACATATAATTGAGCTATTACAGTATCAGAATAATTACACAATCTCAGGTTTAATCACCAGAAGACCTTTAATAAATGAAATCAATCAATTTCGTAATGTGACCCCGTAAAATTCGATGCGATTCATATGTGATAAACGCAATCATCACAGTTCATGTTACCTCTACAAATTACATTACATAAAATTATTTTAAACAAAATATAAATATCACATTCGCGATATCACATTTTTTTCCGTAATGGTCACTTGGACAAGTTTTGAAGATTCAACATTCAATAATTTATTCAGCATAAAATATGATAAACAAGGTCATCAAGGAAAGGCGGCGTTCTATGAACGCAGCCCCCCACGACCCATAAACCTACAATATGTTCATTTCTTTACACACGATTTAATGTGCATGTAATATGACAAGAAAATAAACAAAAAATACATGACTGAATCAACTAAATTTGAAGAACAATGACAATAAACAAAACTAAACATCATTAATGAGAAAAGTTTAAAGAAGTACTACTAGTACGTTTGAATATGCATGTAAACAGTCTAATTTATTTACAAATTAGAGAGAAATAAGAATCCCTAAAGAAAACCCAACACGGCAAAATTGAAAATGTTGCAGGCTCGGTTTGATTCTGCCTGTTCATGGACGGTACTGTCAAGTGCAAACTACCGTCCACGCCCCTAGCACCGACCTAAGCAGAATTCAACATTTAACATAAACTGGTAAAATTTTGAATTTTGAAACATCCGCAGATGTGTTCATATGGCGGTTATCATGGAACCTTCAATGTGACACGTTAGTGCCATTTCATGAAAAGCGGCATATGGTCCCAAGTAAAAAAATGCATGTGCCATAAACGAGAAAACAATGGGCGGGACTAAATAAAATGGAATTTTGAAAGGGGATCTGAGGTTATGAAGCCTGCATATCACAGATTTGACGTCAAAGGACAAATTCAAAAAGCAGGTCACATATCCTAAGGGTGATTCAACAGTATTCAAGTTAGGAATACTGGAACCACCAAACAAGAAAGGTGCCGAATAGAAAGAACTCAAAATTGCATATTTCCTATCAAATAATGATGAATTAATAACTCGGTATTTTAGTGAGGCATGATTGTTGAAATTAGGGTGAAACTTAATCATGCTATAATCTTAATATTATATTGAAGTTTATCTAATAATGACGATTATATTAGATTTTATACTATAGTGTTAAAATCAACAACAGCTGTAGTTGAAACTTCCCCAACACGGCACTTAATTATTCACATAAGGTTTAATATCAGAATGACATTTTGACTGTTTTAATCAAATTGATGACGATCGTTTTCCGATTTCCGTAACCCATGGCAACATAGTTTCAAGAATAGTGTCTCTACTGATATGATTGATGTTATTAATAAGCTGGCATTTTTCATCTAATATTTTCGATGACTTGGAACACTTTCCAATTGTGCATTCATTTATCATTCTTCAAGGACCCCATTCGTTGTGGTCCTTTATAACTTTAAATTCGTATAATAATCATGTTGTCATTGTGAATAAAGTTACACAGGCAATCTTACGACAATTTTACCTACTGGTTGATATTTCCATTGGAGTATTAGATCAGCTGCTTTACTAAGTAAATTTTAACATGTTTGAAACATATTTGTAAGTAAGCTAACATTTCAGGTAGGTTAATTGATCTATATGCAAATCGTAAGTTTCATCCTGTAAGTAACCTATATCATAAATCTGGTAGAACAGAAGTGATAAATGAGCCACGTCACGACAAAACCAACATAGTGCGTTTGCGACCAGCATGGATCCAGACCAGCCTGCGCATCCGCGCAGTCTGATCAAGATACATGCTGTTCGCTATCAGTGTCTCTCATTGTAATAGGGTTGGTAAGCGAACAGCATGGATCCTGATCAGACTGCTCGAATGCACAGGCTGGTCTGGATCCATGCTGGTCGCAAACGCACTATGTTCGTTTTGTTGTGACGCGGCTCAAATAATTTCAGCTTAAATTGAGGATGACCAGTCTGCACGCTCGTAAACATGATCAGGCAATATTTTATATCGCTGGTACATGTAGCTATGATTTTATTTTGATAGTGAACTCCCTTCAAATTTAATGCACTGCTACATATTCATAGATGGGCAAAATCTCTAGAATGAACATTTTACGCTATAAAGAATCATTCATCGTTCGTATTGAGAAATCGTTGTTATTGATTTGAATGGACATTAAAATATGCCACACGTTAAGAAATGCCCCAAAAAGTAGTGTAAGCATTTATACGAAGGATCATTGCTGTCATTAAAGATATAGAAGGTAGTATTTCGTTTTTAAATTATTAATTCAAACAAGAAATTTCTGGACTAAAGTTATTATTATGTGATGTCTTAGTGCGTTTTTATATCGTTAATATTTCACTATATTGCACACAACACAATGAAAAAAGAACTGTTTTCACTTCACCACAACCTATCAAAACTGCAAACAGGACTTTTACGTATATTTCATGTTCATATATTTCCTTAATTGATATATTATTTTGTATATTCATTATCGTAGATTGGCTGTTAATTAACCAGGATACTTTATACTGACGACGTATATATAACTTAAAATTTTTAATTGAGCACAATTGTTATTAATCATTTATAGAAAGTAATTTCCTCCAATTTGGAACAGTCTTATATTATGCCGTGTTGGGCTTTCTTTGGGGATACGTATTTTCTCTATTTTATGTTGATTAGATTTTTTACATTGACATCGCACTGTTGTTGACATTTTATCAATAGCAAGTGTTATAAAAATTGATTTCATCACGCTAGAATTTCCTTTCATCATGAAATTAATTCGCTTTTTTAATACGAGTCAATAAAATAAATCACATTTTCATCTTTCAAGTTGAAAAAACCCATCAATCACAATGCGTGTTATCTCGGAATTGTACCGTGAGGAAAACATCGCCATTTAACACTTCCATGTGATATATGGTAGAACATTTTCACCCGAAATGTTTTACAGATAAAATCGAAGAAGATAAATGACATTGAAGCAACATTGATTCCATTCTTGTATTCAAAAGAGCATTACGTTTTATTCCTTTGATGTCATAAATAAATTGCCACGAGAAAAGCTTTGTATCAACTTGACCAATTATTCTTGGTAATATTTTTAGCGATTGTTTTTTGATACATTTTCTACAGGCTTGGAAGGATGACAACACACACCTTTTTTTGTATTAGGCAATCTTAAACTACTTATTACGTCATAAAGATACCATATATATTTGTATACATGTACATGGGTATAATTAAAAAATTGTGTGCTGTGTTTGGGGCCGTAAAAAGTCGTCCGGTACATACAATCATGGAATTGATGTATGCAATCCTTAAAGATTATTCAGCGAGACATTATTGTTGAGTTTGGTATTTTTATTTTCTTCTAGTTTTTATCTTCTTGTAAGGTGACGTCAGTATGACATTGTCAGGATATTTCGCATGCTTTTTCAATTTGACAGCTTGTCTGTTAAACCATTTTGTTCTTTTATATCAGTTATACAGCCCTTCTTAGTGGTTGACGACAACCATTAATGTCTGGCTTATAACAAATTTGTATCATTTTACAGTACTTATATATTCGGATTGTGTATGTATATCATAAATAATCAATGGAAAGAAACATTTCTATTTACTTCAAATCCCGAACGAAAATGTTCTGCTTTCTGAGAATACAAAATTAATAGATCGGTCAACCTAAGGCGTGATTAGCATATATATTACATATCGGATTGAGAAATAAGCCTGGATTTGCTTCCAAATCACTGCGTATGATTATTGCTGGCAGAGAAAGGCCTACTAGATTTTCTAGACAACCTGACGTTGCATTTTGAATACAAATTTATGGACTTACACACTAAGACATTTAGAATGGAAATGGATAATTGGTATGACACGTCAACCTAAAGGAAATGAAAGGAAGTACTATCAATTATGTTGATATTTTTTATCATTTTGTTTTGATTTAAGAAACTTGTTTCTAGCTTAAGAAATGAAAAATGCATTCAGTTTGTATGATTGAAGACAGTGTCCATTTATGAATCCTATGCCGAGTAGTTAAAGTCTCTTAAAAAGACTGCACCCTCACCTCTGTTTGAATCCCGATAGGAAATTAGGATAATTTCATGCGGTAAAGCTATCCAGCTAGGGTAAAAAGTGGTGCCTTCATTTGTCTTTATTCTCATGTTGATACTTCGCTGCCGGTCTGTGCATGAAATAAATCCTCCAGGAGAGCTATTGTCAAATGAACCTTCCAGTGTGAATAAAAACTTAACAAGTCATTTTATTTTTTAAAATTGAAAATCAACTGCTTAAATACGATGCCTGCTACAAGGTGACAGTTTTGAACAATTTTTTCTTTCTCAAAGTCTATCAGAAAGGAGCCTTTGTTAAAATAATCACTCAAATATATGATATACAATTTAACAGTGGATGTGTAGTAGAAAAAATAACATAAATTAAATTAGCTAAATAATATATTGATGATGTGTCGTACCTAAGCTGTGCCATTATCATAAACAAAAGCTGACATATTTCAGCTATGTATTTGGTATTTTAAAGATTTGTAAACTGGAATAATTACGTTAAATTAAACAATTGATCAAAGCTTTTCTATAGAAGAAAATTAAATGATACACATGCAATTATCAGACTATTTTCTTCTTCTAATTATCTTTATTATTTTGCCATATCATTTGTCATGACCCAATGCTCGGTGGGTGATAACGTAACATTTAATTGCGGTTAATTGGGTCGCAGCTAACGGTATTTTCCATGCTTTTTCCATCTTTCAATATTTAAATAATAAACATACACCAAATTCCAGACAAATATTTTTCTGTTCCAAAGTTCCACATTTTTCCAATTTAGCCTGTTGTACTGTTCCCGAAAATATCCCAAATTGCGACACATATTTTCAACAAAATATTGCCGCATAGACGCATTTCAGCAAGCATAACGTAAACAAGAGGGCCATGATGGCCCTGGATCGCTCACCTGACACAACCGCATCCAAGCAATGTCTTAAACAAGCATCATGACCAAGTTTGATGCGACTGAGTCAAACATGTGACCTCTAGTGTGTTATAAAGATTTTTCCATATTTGGGCAATGTGACCTAATTTTTGACTGGACACGACCCATATTCAAACTTGACCTAGAAATCATCAAAACAACCTTCCTGACCAATTTCCAGGAAATTTGGATCAAAACTGCAGCCACTAGAGTGTAAACAAGCTTTTTCTATTTTTAGCTCCTGTGACCTAGTTTTTGACCGGAGATGACCCATCTTCGAACTTGACCTAGAAATCATCAAAACAACCTTCCTGACAAATTTCCAGAATATTTGGATGAAAACTGCAGCCTATAGAGTGTTAACAAGCTTTTTCTATTTTTAGCTCCTGTGACCTAGTTTTTGACCAGACATGACCCATCTTCGAACTTGACCTAGATATCATCAAAACAACCTTCCTGACAAATTTCCAAAATATTTGGATGAAAACTGCAGCCACTAGAGTGTTAACAAGCTTTTTCTATTTTTAGCTCCTGTGACCTAGTTTTTGACCGGACATGACCCATCTTCAAACTTGACCTAGATATCATCTAAACAACCTTCCTGACAAATTCCCAGAATATTTGGATGAAAACTGCGGCCACTAGAGTGTTAACAAGCTTTTCTATTTTTAGCTCCTGTGACCTAGTTTTTGACCGGAGATGACCCATCTTTGAACTTGACCTAGAAACCATCAAAAACAACTTTCCTGACAAATTTCCAGAATATTTGGATGAAAACTGCGGCCACTAGAGTGTTAACAAGCTTTTTCTATTTTTAGCTCCTGTGACCTAGTTTTTGACCGGAGATGACCCATCTTCGAACTTGACCTAGATATCATTAAAACAACCTTCCTGACAAATTTCCAGAATATTTGGATGAAAACTGCAGCCTCTAGAGTGTTAACAAGCTTTTTCTATTTTTAGCTCCTGTGACCTAGTTTTTGACCCGAGATAACCCATCTTCGAACTCTATCTGTATTTCATTGAGACAAACATTCTGACAAAGTTTGATGATGATCCAATCAAAACTGTGACTGCTAGACTGTTAACAACCCAATTATTAGAGTGTTAACAAGCTTTTTCTATTTTTAGCTCGTGACCCTAGTTTTTTTACCAGAGGATGACCCATCTTCGAACTTGACCTAGATATCATCAAAACAACCTTCCTGACAAATTTCCAGAATATTTGGATGAAAACTGCAGCCTCTAGAGTGTTAACAAGCTTTTTCTATTTTTAGCTCCTGTGACCTAGTTTTTTGACCCGAGATTACCATCTTCGAACTCGATCTGTATTTCATTGAGACAAACATTCTGACAAAGTTTGATGATGATCCAATCAAAACTGTGACTGCTAGACTGTTAACAACCCAATTGTTAGAGTGTTAACAAGCTTTTTCTATTTTTAGCTCCTGTGACCTAGTTTTTTGACCGGAGATGACCCATCTTCGAAACTTGACCTAGATATCATCAAAAAAAACCTTCCTGACAAATTTCCAGAATATTTGGATGAAAACTGCAGCCTCTAGAGTGTTAACAAGCTTTTTCTATTTTTAGCTCCTGTGACCTAGTTTTTGACCCGAGATAACCCATCTTCGAACTCGATCTGTATTTCATTGAGACAAACATTCTGACAAAGTTTGATGATGATCCAATCAAAACTGTGACTGCTAGACTGTTAACAACCCAATTGTTGACGACGAACGACGCACGACGCACGACGCACGACGACGGACGCCGGACATAGCCCCATCACTATACCTCACCATGACCACTTCGTGGTCAGGTGAGCTAAAAACAAAGGAGCTACAACTGATCACTGGAACCGGCAAATAGTTACCTTGAACAAGATTAACTATTCAAATATTTAAAAATATAATGATATAAATAATAATTATATAAAGGTTAGCTCATATCATAAGTTTTGACCCTATGTTACCGAAAACAAATGTCACGTGATACCCCATCTAGGACATAAGTGATCAACTACTTCTCAAGCCATAATTTATATAATTTTTGTGCAATATGATCACAATATTAATGACAGAATATCAAATACAGACATTTTAGAAACTCCTGTTCATTTCATGGTAGAGTTCATTTCATGGTGAAATTAATGTGATTCTTATCGAGAGTCGATAATATAAATCAGAATGTTATATTTCTAGGTGCAAAACTAGGATACATCGCAATGTATGCTGTCCGGATATCGTATTGTGTGAAAACAGTTTTGGGGAAATGATATACATTTGCACAAAAAACATAAATTGCACCGCTGATATTGTTTAAACATTAAAAAATGAAATATAATGTTTGCGAATAGAGTAATAAACATTTCCCCAACCCCACCCGTTTTGCTCTTTCACCCCTTGTCCCCTTAATTCTCGTATCGGCCCTTTTAGTTCTGATCATTTCACTAATTGCATACATCTCGCATCAACTTGACGTCCATATGCCCTTTCCTGGTTTTGGTTTGGTGCCTTCTGAGTGCCCTGTTTTCGTTGCTAGATTGTTTCGAGGGCTGCGTTCTATGAACGTTGCCTTTGTCTTGTTGATCTTTGTTCTCAGTTTCTTTCTACTTTTTTAAATAAAATGTTTTTGTTTTATCTTTTATAAATTCAGCTGATTCAAATTTTATATGTATCAGTGTAATATTAATCAAATTTAGATTTCATTTACCTAATGTTGAATAGTATATTTATCTTAAATCAGGATATTAAAAAATCCTCACAATGTTTCAACTTTACTTTCTTTTCAAAACTGTTACAGCGACAATAAATTCATCATCAATCAGAATTACAGAAAAGATTGGAAAGTGTTGCTAAGCAAACACTTCTTTTCAGTGTTAATTTAATGAGACTCCTTGGAACATAAATCATCTTAGTTCCAAACTTTTATGCATACATATTAAATAATTATAATTTTTAAACGCCTAGTTTAATTAGTTCAATTTAATCTTTTCATTTGAACAGATAATAAATTCATAAAAATACAGCATATCGTATGCCTCATTCTTATTCTTTGTTAGTATTAAATCTTTATTCGTGAAGTACTTGGCATAACTCTTCACAAGGGCGTGCATTGGATATTACACACGATGGTAAATGAATTGTCACACATGAAATGATGCATTGAATATCACACTGGTAGACACTTTGAAGAAAATCAAATCAATTCGGCATTATAAAACGAAATGGGTAAGAAAAAAGTATATATTAATGACTGTTGGAAATCAACGTTTCTGATATAAAAAGGAAATATAATCTAGCGACAATTAAATTGTTACTTGTCGAAATATTGTATTAAATTGACACAGATATACATTGAAACCAAAGCAATGGCACTGTAGAGTATTCTGATGTCATTCTGTGTATATTGCATTACATAACATCATTTCAAATAAAAATGATGATTTGCGTTTAACGAGTACAAAGGGGCGTGGCAGGTAGAATGCATCAACTATCAACTGCCGCAGATGAGCAGATTCATTGAATCTGAGTCTGCAACTTTTTTCAATTTGGTATCGATGAATGACTATGAAGATTCCACTTTTCACACTAATGAGCATTTTATCAACGGAATATGGTGAGAACTTGATCATACTAAATAATTACTTAAATGTAGAATAATTCATACTAACTATATAGATCGAAAATGTTCATTAGGCCCGTTTTGTAACAGTCATTAATATAAAATCCAATTCTGGCATTAATTATCGATACGGGCATTGATTGCTACTAGCGTATTGAAAAAGTTTTCTGGGGATATGAAAGGGTCTTAGAAAATTAGATCGGATAATACTAAATTATACAGAACTGTACCTAACGAGTTCTTTATAATTTAATCATTTGAATAGGGCATTACGGACATTACTTATTGTTATTTAAGAAACATTGACATATCTATGAAAGGCGTGTAATAGGTGAATATGTGATAAAAAATATCAGTAAGGAAGGGCTACATGCAAAGATCGCATCCCTGAACAAAATACAGAACGACCGGTAAATTGTGAGAAAGCTATGTTTTCTGGGTTCTTTTTAAATATAAACGTTCCTCTAGGTACAACCATCCCCAATTGTTCAATGAAATTCCTGATTTAGTTTCGCCGATACGCATCTTGTGTAATCATTTTTGCCACGTTTAAATTTGATAGGAGCTCCATTACTCAAACATTTCGTCCTTGTAGATCTTTGCATTCATTCCCGATGATTTTATCACGATTATAACATAGAGGTCCACATGGAAGACAGGGAAACCGAATGTGTAAGCCTCGTTAAATAAAGTCGTTATTTACTTACTTACTTACTTACTTACTTATAACAATGTCAAAACATTGAATGAGAAATTAATGGTTGCTGTAATAAACAATAATGATGGCAAAATAAATGCCGTTTGTAAGAAAAGTCAAGTTTTCGTTCTCAAACAGCAGCGATGAAGTTGTCATAAAAACTTTATGCTCATTCTACAACATGAGAGAAATCCGTTTTAACTTTCCTATTCAAATCACATTAATTTCCGATTACAACAATAACATGATGGCTACACCTGAAATCCTTTCATCAAATGTATCTTTCAAAATCAAACACTTTAAAGCATAACTAATGTCTTTATAGTAAGATTTTCTTTCAGATGCATATATTAACACAATGCGTAGGTCATGCTAAGTTCATGTGGATGTTAAAACTAACTCAACTGGATGCATGAACAAAGGACATTCTGAAGTTCGTTTACCCTGTCGCATAAGTTTCAACACATTGTTAACGTCTTGAACACGCTGGATTCTATTAGATCTTATATATTAGAACAACAAACACCTGTTACGATGTAATATAAGGTTTGTCTTCCCAAGAGTTAACGTTTCTGTAATCAACTTATTTTTTGCATTATTTGTTGTATTTTAGAAATTGTTGTGGAATTTAATTCGTACAAAAGCAAGTGTAAAGTGTTGTTTGGTAGCGTTAAGAAGTTGCCCGTACTTTATTTTAAGTATCATTTTCCGCTTTTGAAATCATTAATTACATGCCTTGAGGCGATAAAATTTTTAACATGATCTGTCTCATTTACACATTTATCAAGCTCAAATTCAGAACTCTCATTTTTTCATTGGTCAGTACATCATTTAACGGATTCTCTGAAATTTGAGAATGGACTTAGACATGCCTAATACTAGATACCATTGACCTTGTATTATAAGTGTCGCTTTAGCTGGCGGCGAAGGTTGGGCGAGATGTTTCAGTTTCCATTATCTAAATTATATCCATTACAAAAACTAAGCCTGCGATTATCAATCTTTGTTCTGTTTTCGTTACTCTCAGGGGATCTCCCATTTCGAGATTTTTTAAACATGAATACACATTCAAGTAAAGCCAACACAAGGTCATATATGTTTTCTTTGAAACTTCTCTTATAAGAAATCTTCTCGATAATTCCAATGATTGATTACCCATTTTAATCCACAAAGAATTTGATCATTGTTTACATAAAACAGACCAAGATAGTGGATTTGTTCCCATTCATCAATCTGTAACAAAAGCGGCTCATGCGGATTTCGTTCAGTTCTAAATATCTAAATAAATGAGAGCAGATAAGAAATACCATAAAAGCAGTCGAAAACAATCATAATCAACATAAATTGAAAGGGATTGTCTAGAAGAAAAACATATGACAGGATGTTTTGATTCTACCTATTTAAGCATTAAATGAATGTGTACAAAATATGCGAAGATTTATAGAAAGATACACAAATTTTCGTTAACATGGAATGTTTTCTTTTTGTATTTATGCACGGACTTCAAAAAACTATTGTTGGTCCTTGAATACTTAAGTCGTTTTAACTCATTGCGGTTAGTCTGCAGATTTGGTTTGATTTATAACGGTTTTGTTTACTCGTTATCTTACCGACTAAGAAAGTTATTCATTTCCATTCGTGATTCTTCAAAAGACAGGACGATTAGCATATATATTACATATTGGACTGTGAAATTTGCTAGCTTTCTTTCAAATTCAAAGCGCATGAACGCTGTTATAAAAATCTGGAGACAAAAGTGATCCCTCGGAAGCATTAATCACAACAAAATTACATAAGAATTCAACTCGTTTTTGATCGAAAGTTTACATTGCATGGATTCATTCAATAAGACAGGACATCCTAGCTCCCTACATGGCTTGAATGCTACTTCATTCTCAAATTAATAGCGGCATGAATGATCAACAAACTAAAAAAGGACATTACGATTGTTCCCAAATATTTCATCTTGACATATAGATTATGAAACAATATATTTAGAGCTTGACAAATGGCAAACACATTGTATCACCGTGACACACAATTATAAAATATACGTATATGTCTTTACTTTTATTTATTAAAAACTGATATCAAGTAAATTTTAATTATAAACATTGTAAAATTTCAGATGTCTTAAAAAAGAGTCGAAGAAAATGAAATAATATAACAGAAGACTTGATCACTCTAAATAATGACCCTGTTATTACTTGGAAACAAAAAGCTATGCTGAGACTACGTTTAAAGAATGTATGACAATCCATTGATCGTTGCACTAGCTGTTATGTTGGTAGCAATGACAGATTATACATTCTGATTTTAATGCAAGGTCTATCAATCATTTCAAAATAATCACAAAAGTTCAAAACTAACAGTCTGTTTATTTCTTGTTTGAATTGTTGTCTTACAGGCGTAAAAATGTTACAGGGAATATGTGTAACCAGGGATTTTACGTAATCCCTGACATTTAGGGTTTCATGTAATCCCCAGCTACGTAAAATTCTGTCAAGGACATGTAAACCCTGAAATTTTCTAGGGATTTCACGTATTCCCAGATTTGCTTTTTCAATTTTTACACATATTCCCTGACCATAAAATTATCATGTTTTAAATGTAAAATTTGATTTATTGTGCTGAAAGGTATTACTAGATATATGTTTCTACTCTTATGCATTGATATTTGTGTTATGTGAATGCAATTATGGTATTATAGCTGGAGTTTCCAAAGCATCGGTATACTCCTATTTGTTTGTTTTGCCTACAAATGGGAGATTGTATTATACACTAAGATTCTAATGAAGTAAAATTTATTAAGGAATTGTACAAGTGGCATCGGTCATTAAAGGTGTTGATTGTAATTAATGGATTACAAAAAAGTGTGATATTTCTTCTTTCATTTTGTAACAAGTAGATTCTCATTAGTGTTTTGGGCCATTGAATGTAAGAATCGCTAATCAACATTTGTACCAGCAATCAATTCAGGGAATTTGTGTAAAAATGAAATAATATTTTAGGGTTTTCATGTAATCCCTAGCAAAAGCAGGGATTTCACATATTCCCTAAAACCACCAGGGATTACGTGAATTCCCTGACTTGGTTAGGGATTACGTAAAATCCCTGGTTCCACACATTCCCTGTAACATATATACATGTATAACAAATGTACGTTTTAATATGTCCAAATTCGCTTTTTAACATGTAATAAGTTAGCATTAAAGATAAAGCTATTTCCTCATACATGTAAATCACGGCTTACTTTTGTATAAAAAAGTTCTAAAAGGGCAACACTGCTAGGTGCATAACAAGGTGCATCCAAAGAAAATTACCCTTTTATGGGACGATTGATTCGGAATTATGAGAGTAACTGTACATCACATTAAATATTAATGTGTTACTCCTTTGAATAATACATTTTTAAAAGCGTTTACCTTAATATTCAAATATTTTACTAAACGTTTTCCTTCTCTCGAAACTAATAACTACCTTCCGTTTTTCTTCGCATCTTTTATGTAACTACTACGCACGCAATCAAGCGAGTTATAACATTAAAAAAAATCTGTTTTCATCATACAGATTCTTTCATTTTCTGTCATTAATGAAACCCTTAAAATCTGTTTAAAGACTCCCATGACACGTTTTTTGTGTAAACATGTGTTCGTAATTCTGAGAATAATTAAGGAGAACTGTCAATTAAAGTGAAATCTGCAGTGAAATCTTTAGTGGGATATTTTCGAAATAATTGGTCCATTTTCCCCTTAGCAAACGGAAACAACATTTTGAAAAGCATTTTAACAGTATCATATCATTTGATAAAATTTAAATCATATGGTTATACATATTGTTTTGAAGTGAAACTGTTGACGAGAATAGTTAAAAATCTTACAATAGGTAATCAGGTAAAAGGCTGTAATAAGTTCAAACCTTAGATTTTAAATTGTATAAGATTTGGACAAAAAAATAGAAAAAAGAAATAAAAAATAAAATAAAGAAATAGAGAAAGAAAGAAAGAATAAAAAAAAACAAAGATAGAATGTTTTACAAGCATAACACTCTGTGTAATCAAAGGCATACTATTTCTGTAGAAACGTTTTTAATGCAAGCTCTTTACGCCTGTGGTTGAATTATCTAATTTGTTCATACAGTTACTTTAGTGATGTCTGTTCTGAATCGGCTATTTTTACTGTTTTCGTGTTCGCGTTTGATGTATTATATATAAACACAACTAGTATAAGTCTATATGAAAATATGCATATAAATATAATTATGTAAAAATGATGAGAATATCAATATATAGAATAAACATATATTAATATACAAGCAGAGTACAGGGAGCTAACTGCAATCAGATAATAAATCTAATAAGGAATAAAGGAACATTTTGTCAGAAAACTATTAAAAGAGAGCTGAAATACTACTGAAAAACATCGGGTGTTCTCTCATACGAAACGAAAATCCTTGTATCTATATGGAAATTATTCAGGGATTGAATAGATAACACATCCGTACATCATTTCAATATTATATAGCAGCTTTCGATGTTATGATTTCCATCAAGGAAATAAGCCATAATTCATACAATTGCCTGTCAGCATTTATTGATTATGTTACATGATACAAAACATGTTTTGATTATTTCGGAAGATGTCCAATATAAGCGCAAGGAATGATTAAGATAGTATTGTACATTATATATATTATACGCGTAAACTATCAGAAAGGGAATATAAATATTATATTTTGGTTAAAAATTAAATACAGTTGTCATTACATTTCAAAAGGCAAGCATAGTATTAATGGCATTTCCAAAAGTACAACACTTTTATAGTGAAATAGAAACAACAACAACAAAAAACCAATAAGATGAACTAATAAGACCAATACAAATCTTATTTACCATATTTGTTAAGTACATTAAAAAACAACGCTACATGTAGTGACACATACTTTAATTATAAATCTTGTAGAACAAAACCCAATCAGCACAGTATTTATTATCTATTTGTTTCAACTGACCGTTCCTTTTTACCAAAAGATAGGTACAGTATTTGTTTACCATGTTAACGCGTAGTGAGCTTGGAGAAAATAAAAATCCGCCGTTTCTAACCATGCCTTTTAAATGCATTTTAACAATTAAACAATATAAGGTAATGCCATTTCTTTGTCCTATAAGATATACAATAATTCTTTCTTAGATTTTGAAATCGAATACTGCTTTATTGTACAGATGAAGACCAGCAACATTATGGCCGAGAAAACAGCTTGATTTATACTTATCACATTTTTCTAATTTTTTATACCTCCACAACAGGTGTAAAGTGCTGTGTGCAGCTGTAAATAGTTGTCCAATACTCCATTTCAGCGTTGTCATATTTGTCTGATCCTTCGGGATCATTGATTGTTGAAAATTGAGTAACGCTCCAGCCGATGCTAGGGGGCATGAAAGATGTTGAACTATTTCATTATCCCTAATGTACAGACTCATTTAAACCGACCCTGTAGTTGTCATGTAATTTTGTTATGATTTAATATGCTTCCGAAGGAATCACACTTCTTCCAAATTTCAATATCTATATCTCAAGTGCGAATAATTCCAGTGTTTATAAGCTTGTTAATTTATTCATAACTTCCTGTATATGTTAATATATTACAAATATTTCTAACTTTAACATTACAAGCAGTTTTACTGACGCCATCATAAATTCTTATATTCTTATAAATGTCAGTATATTTATAACTTGGTCTAAATGCTTTAATAAGATTGTATCAATTTTTGTCTAATCATGTTTTATATACAATGTCAATTCTGACAATATACTGTGATTCAGTTGTAATTTTGCTTGCAATATAACAGTAAACCTTATATGGTATGCATATATTAAAAATCATACAAAATTTGTTTGAGTTGTTTTTTTTTAATGCGGTTCTTTTCCAATAACTCTTAAAAACAGTTTTCATTAATTGATTGTCATGTTTATTTTTTTGTTTGAGATGACTATTTACCATATTCCATGGAAATGAAGACGTGACCTTAAAAATGAAATCATTAAGTTTAGTTTAAAAGCAAACTGTGTTTAAATATGATACCCTTAAATTAAATTAGAAAGATTCTGGAGATTCGCAGAAAATTTTCGATCTATAATGAATTGCATTTTCTTCATTTCACAAAGACGTGACGTTTTAGCGCAAATGAAAGAAATAAGAAGTCTTTATTCATATACTGTCTTTAAATGCATGCATTTCTTCGTATGCGAACATTTTTAACTTAATATACTAATGAGTCATATATAAAACTTTAAAAAGCTTAAAGACATTTAAATGACATTTAGAGTAGAATTTTGATTTTATTTTCAGCCGACGTTGTTACCATTTCCAACCAGAATTAAATGTCAGATATTTTCCAAACGGCAATGTTGCGTTCCTTCCTGGTTTATAACGATAATGGTAAGATAGATTTAAATGTTTCAGACGTCAATTAAAGAAGGAAATGCATTTACATGTATGTGATGGAAGACTTTCATTTCAAGAGTTCAAAGAAATTGATCTATCAAATTTATATGTTATGCAGACACTTATGAAAGCTCAATACGTAACATAACATGACTAGATAATCCTTTTTACAAACTTATAAAAATCAAATTGTATTATTGTTTTCATTACATGCAATTTGTTAATATTAACTTTATATAAAGTTTGTTATAATTCAAAATGTTAAAAGTATTTCCCTCTGAAGAATATCTGACAACATAATATTTGTTTGCGTTCGAAAGGTGATAGTCTTTCTCGATATTGTTCTTCCAGAAATTGCTTCAATTTCATTAAAATAAATATGTAAATGAGTTAATATTTATAATTCAGATATAAAGTTCCAAAAGGATTGAAGACGTATAAATATTATCATGAGCACATATACTGTTTTCCGTCCCCACAGAGCAAGAGGTTTACATTTATTTCAAATTGAGATGTATTACCTTAACAATTGTCACACTTTAATGACTATTGCAAAAAGGCACTTTCACCACTATGTTATGCAATTTACACGTCAGGTTTATATAAGTTTGAAACTCTTACGACTAGCTAAAAGATAATTTGAAAATTAACATTCCTTTCCATAGAAAATTTGCCTTTCAATGTGTGATTTACTTGTATCAAAATAAGTCATTATAAGCAGTACATGCGGTGATGTCGGGAAATATGGCAGATGCAATATTTCATCATGGCAATCAATCAGTCTGAAATGACAATTTCTAACTGAAATTATATAAAAAACGTAACAGTTTAAATTTTCTAACCGCCTGTACTTAATTCGTTTCTACTTAAAAAAAATGATAATTATATACCATTTGAGAAACCAGTATGTCAGGTTAATAAAACCATTATGTTTCATAGTTTACATATTGTAACAGAAAAATTAAAGTATAATGGTATAATAACCTACATTTTTGGCTTCGCTAATTGCAATTATTATTTTAGTTCTTTTTGAATAATTATCTCCTTGAGTTGAGCGAAACAGCGACATAAAATATCTCATAAAATATTAGTAGTGATTTACTCTTAACAGTTACAAAACAATACTGCATCGTTCAAAACATCTCATTACACAGTTTATAGTAAGCAATGCCTCTGCAATCATTCAATGGAAATAACTCTTAGTCAAAGAGATATCATAACAACTGTAGACAGCCTGCCTGTAATTGAAAGGCGCTTACGTAAGCTTTCATATAAGAGTGAATCGCGAAAAAGCATATAATTTACTAAATGCAGGTCAATCACAATACATTATAAAATCTATATGAAATCTATGTGAATCAAAGCCTTGAGAATGATATAATTGTTTTAACGTCTTAACAAAAACATAAATACGAGTACATTATATCTTTTCAGATTTGAATACTATTCAAACGAAATACCTGCCATTAGTCAAAGCTATAAATGTATCAATGAGTTTAAAGGATTTTGCATGTTTCGAAAACGACATAAAAAGCAATTGTATATCTCTAAAATCACTTTATAAATCAATGTACATATTATCTCGAATTGTCGATTTTTTTTCTTTATTGACCAATAATAAATCTCTTTAAAAATGATAGTACATGTAATTATAACAAAACTTGAAATATTATCATTAAAATGGAACATATTCGAAGTTCATATATCATCACACACAATCTTTTTTATAAACGCACCAATATATCGCTGAGGTAGGTTTTATCTTATGTTATTTTGTTGTGATTAATGCTTCCGAGGGATCACTTTGTTTCCAGAATTTTGTACTTCACAACAGCAGGTGTCAAGTGCCGTGTGGCAGCCGTAAAAAGTTGCCCCGTACATCACTTCAGTGTTGTTATATTTTCTGGTCCTTCGGGATCATTGGTGCCAACACTATAAAGTGTTGAGAATTGAGTACCGCTCAAGCCGGTGCTATGGGGCGTGAGGGATGTTGCACTTATTCATTATCCCTCATGTACAGACTCAATCAAACCGAGTCTGCAATTCTTATGTTATTTTGTTGTGATTAATGCTTCCGAGGGATCACTTTGTTTCCAGAATTTTATAAGACATATATAAACTGCACTGTTTCCTTATTACTATGTATTTTCTATAAAAAAATGTCTGATACTTGACCGTTGATAGATGACGAAACTAGATAGGCATACAAGAAGTCCAAAGAACTTATTGTTCAAATACATTAGATAAAAATAAAAACAACGTAGTTAATGCAAAATTTACGTTTAGATGTCTACGGAACATCGCGTGTCCTTTCTTGCGGGACGAAATAGCTAATATCAACATGTAAATCTATATATGGGGCCGGAAAAATGAATTGATAACATACCAGGACGTCATTTCAAAATTGATGTTCCTGATGAGTAGATTGCCATCAAGGAAAGAAAAAGCATTTTATAAAAGATTTTTATTAAAACTATACTTTAAATATATCGATTAGCAAATAAAATCAAATATGTATAAGTAATGCCGGTTACATGTTTGAAAAAAAATCTTTAGCTATTCAATATTATTCTCATTCCATTGTGTTAAGATGAAGGTCATTCAGCAGGATTTCAACAACTCCATTTCTAAAAATAGGCGATTAAATTCAAAAATGCAAGCTAAAAGTAAAGTCCTCCTTCCCGGCTTTTGGTATGCTATAAATAATTGTAAATGGATGACATGAAGTGTTTATTAATAACCAATAAGGCGTGGAGGTAACGATGTTACTTGTTTTAGCCGTTGCTGGTGAGAGGGCGTGGACGGCAACTTGCACTTTCTTGCACCGTCCATGAACAGGCTCAATCAAACCGAGTCTGCAACATTTTTATTTATTTTTTTGTTTTAGACTTTTTTGGGGGGATTCAGTTTTCCCTATTCTAATTGACAATTTGCAGAAATAAAACAAAACATGTTCAAAGAAAAATTCCATTACTTTGAGTAAGCTTTGTTTTTGTTGGCACCCACGTTAAAGTCCAAATAGAGTTGTTTATTATTATAACAATATTAAATCGTTGTTTATAATGAAACGGAGAAACAATATTGTTTTAGAATTGTTAATAGAAATTACATATCAAAAACACAATGAGAGATTTATATGAAAGTAATGGAAAAAATAATAAACAATTACAAATTTACTTATAATAAAATATGCGAATGTATTTTTACTAACCATTGTTTGGCAAAACACATGCTATAAATTTCATCAGTTGTAAATTTAATTGAAACATTAAGGCACACCCATAAAGGAATAAATTTAAATATTATTTCTTGCGTTTTAGTCTTTCCTTTTCTTACATGACCTTGACATAAAAAATAAAATCCTAATGAGAGCAGATCTCTCGGAAGCAAACAAAAAGGCAAACAAAAATTAACAATATTATATGAAAATCGCTGACTTTGGTTCGTGAGCATAATGTTAAGTAATGCAACATCTGACATGTCCCTAGGACCGGCTTAAATAGTATTCAATCGTGATCACAAACGTGCTGGCATCATTGAACCCAAAGGTAATAATCCACCCAGCATACACCTAAAATTGGATATGCAATAGTAATAAATCAACATATTTTATTAAATATGAAGTAATAATTTCAGAATTAAGAAAACTACATTATTACGTCAAATGGACCCATCAATTCCATTTGCTAAAGATATCTGTAAAACGTGTCCTCTCATTTTCTCCCACGTTTATAATGCAGCTAATAATAATTACAACAGAAGATGCGGTTAACATGGTTAATGCGTAGTGCATTTCCCCCTAAATAGATGAACTAACAATTAATGTAGAGACCATTTATATTTTTCTTTTACTTTAATTTAGGCACTCACAATTATGTATCCCATTTTGAAAGGATATAAATGTCTGAGTGCCCAACGAATTGTCCGTCAGACGAATAATTGAAAGCTAATAACATAACTAAAGTTTAAATTGGTACATTGTTTATTCTATGAATGTATTATAAGATGAGAGGAGAATCAATATTGCTCTTGAATCCGATAAGTTAAACCTAATTATTGTAGACAATTATAATATATCGTTCCTGAATAAATTAATTTTTGTTACGGTTCATTCAAATTGATATAAGCACATGATCACATGATTTTCATTTTTTGCTTCCCTTCCTAATGTCTGGTCGAAAAATTTTAATACACGCATCCTTTGCGTATACATATGCTTGAAGGGACGACTTGTAAACCTTTTAAACAACTTCATTTGAGGAAAAGCTCATATATTGCAAAAACATGCTATGTTGACTGCTTTTCGTTTCCGTTTCATTAAAAGATGATTTTCTAAAATAAATACGAGATATTTGCATTTCTTGATAATCATGATTGTATAATGTGTGTCAGCTTATATGTGACATTATTGTTTAACTTCTCTGCTACATGCACGTCTTTTACCATGTTAAAAATATATTAGAACATACACTATCCAAAATATGTTATTTCCACACTTATCCTTTCATTATTAAAGAATATGGTACGACTGTTTGCTGTTTTATATTTAAAGGAACATGTGTCATATTTCTACCAAATAACGTTAAACAGTCCCTGCTGGGCTGCTTGCCGGTAGTCCTCTGTTTGGAATGCGGTCATTGAATGTCGCCCTTCCTTGTTGATCCTGTTTTTCATATTGTTTGAACACCATATCAGATTGTTAGATCTTATTTTAAAGTTCACAAAGATCTTATTGAGCAATTGTATTGGAGAATTTCACGAGCACTTTATCTTCATAGGCATCGTAACTAGTAAAAAGCATCAATGTCGAATAAAATATGATTATTGTCAATTTAAACAGAAAACATTTTGTCTTTGATTAAATTATGAAAGACAACGATCATTTTTAAGATCATTGATGTGTTTTGAAACAAATTGACATAAACATTAATTGGTCAATCTCGATGAAGACTCGCTCAGTGTTTATATAACATGAGATAATTTACTTCACTTTCTATCATCTCTGATATGAAATCAATACCATATACAGGGAATTTTCATTACCATCAAAGATTTTGCCGATATTAAAGAAATCCAACATATTCCTGATAAAGGTGGTATCTCAAGTACCTAGTGTATTCTTACACTTTTTCTTAAATTGATATGCTCAAATGATCCACAAAATATGATTTTGAATTTACAATGAAACACATTAAGATTATTACTGGTGAAATATTATAGAAATTTGCTGATAAAAAGCAATTATGACAACAAGATTAAATTAAACAGACTATACATCTTTCTCGCTTTTGTTTCTAAGACTTGTAAATCAAAAATGAAAAATACTCGGTAAATAATGGGATTTTGAGAAATAACTGACATTGTTGCAGACCACTCGTGTAATCCAAATAATGTGTTTGTACTGCTGATGCCCAAGTTATTCCTAGACATGTACCATTAAATCTATTCAAATCAGAATCAAATCAAACGGCCAATATCTTAACTTGTTTCTTCGGATTGAGAATCACATTTCAAATTAAGTATAACATTAAATCTTAATAAGTGCGAGATCGTAAAAGAGATATACATCACACATCTTTATATTGCCGCTTGAGTGAAAGAATACATCCTTCGACATTTATAGAGACATATCTCAATAACTAGATAGTTTATATGATGTAGACAGCTTTGTAGGAAATACATTTGCATACAGAAGCCATTCACATAAGGAGCTTAAAAGAAATCCGTCTATTAAAGCGAGATTTCGTGTATTTTATGAGAGTACAACCAGCAAGTCAACATGACTAAAATGTAATCTTTATAAATAATGAGGATGTCATTATTTGTGTAATAATGGTTGCGTCACTTGTAGTCTGTAAAATAGGCAGACATACACGTACCTCAATTATTATGTATAAAAAATAAGAACATATCTTGCAAGTAGCTTAAGAAAATGTAAAAGTGTCCAAACACTTTAAGGATCCTTTGGAACAGATTTTACATGGACAAACAAGTAGAAAGTAAATATTTACACATTTAATTTAATCGAACTTCAAGTCATGTTTGAGTTCTGATAAAAGAGAAAATAATTTAATATTTTACTATCGGCCCGTGATTATGAATCGTTTGCTTATTGTATGTCATTTCAAGGGACAGGTTGACTTATCCACT
The DNA here is from genome assembly GCF_026571515.1 of Ruditapes philippinarum. Lineage (NCBI taxonomy): Eukaryota > Metazoa > Mollusca > Bivalvia > Venerida > Veneridae > Ruditapes > Ruditapes philippinarum. Next base: position 11,370 of record NW_026856282.1, on the reverse strand, counting down.
AGTCTAAAAATCTTTTTTTTATGTTGGTTTACATCTTTTACTCTATCTGGGTTACAAAATAAAACTGTAACAAAAGAAATAAAGAAAAGAATTTACACTTTGCAAACAGCACTTGCAATCCACGTAGGTCAAAACAATCCTATGTTAAATCTTTTTAAATATTTTGCTCATCTAGTGGCATGCAACTTTAAGAAAAAATCTTGACAGTATAATACCGGTATGTAGATATGAGTAACTGAAATACAAAATGTTCAATTTCTTTTGTTTTGTTTTATGAAAAAAGTCAAACAACTTAACAGCATAGAGCAATTAAAAAGTAATGATATAAAAATAAATTAATCTATGAACTTGAAATAATTAGGTGACATTGTCACTTGATGTGTGATTTATTACAATCATTTTCAAAAACAGATGATACCACAAATTGATTGCTGCACATGATGCTAGCCGGCAAAAAGGCAGATCATAAATTCTAATATTCTTTTGCGGTGACAGGCTCGTCAATCACTGGGGCAAAGTCCCGTATAAAACGCCAAAAAATATATAATTGCTATATAATATGAAGGTTATACGAGCACTGTCATATAAATGGATATGTATATAACTAAATTCTACATAACGCCATTTTAAAATCTTAATGTGGAAATTCGCGTAAGCTATTGCTATAGGGCGTAGACTACAGCTTGCGTTACATGTACCACTGCTGTCTTGGAACTGTATCAGTCAAAAAAATGAATTTTAAAATATTGTTTGTCTCCATGTAATTTGCAACAATTGTTATATAACATTTACGAATAATAAAGGAAAATTGAACGAATTCAATGTTAACACTTTATTTTTCGATTGAGTTTATTAATTTAGCAATTTGCTATATTGATTGTCCTGGGTAAACTATTATAGTGTAAATATATCTGTAGTTTAGTATTTGAAACGTGAAAAAATTATCATTAATACCGCAATATGTCAAAACTGTAATATTGTCTTACTAGCCGCAAACCTAAGGCAGTTTTTATCAACTATGTGAACTTATGTCTATTTACATCGAATTTAGAAATGACATGTCACACTTTACTATAATTGTAGTTTACACACTTCTACATGTATGTGTGCACTGTATTGTTATGATTGGAACCTTTACATATAGATTACAGCGGACACATATTAAAGCTAAGAATACTAATTAAAATAAGAATACATAATACAAAGTCAACAACAGAATCAAAATCAGCAAAACATAAAACAAAAGCAAGCTGAACTTAAGTATTTAACACTTAGAATGTATTTACGTCAACATATCAGAATAACTGTTTTAATTACTAATAATAACTTTTTAATATAACGTCTCTTCTTAAGTATTTTTTCAAACGATTTTCCAAAATCCTTTCACACTTTGAATATACGTTTAAAAATTGTTTATTTCTCGAGCTCCAATTGATTTACTGTGGTATAGTCAGATTTTATTGACCTGTCAATAATGAATACATTAAAGCACTCATTTAAATATTCGATCCCACTTCGGTTTTGTCCGTTTATTTTACGAGAATTAATATGGAGTATATCGCTAACGTTTGGAAAACTCCCACTAACTTAATGATGGTACTCGTAACATCCACAATAGCACAGTCGGTTAAGTAATTACCTTATTGTATGAGAGGTCCGAGGTTCGATCCCTTTTTTGACATTCTTTTTAGACTTATTTTCTCTTTATTTTTGGTATATTTTAAAGAAAATTGTCAAGCGCTTGCAAAGTTGTCTACACGGTTATGAAACAACTAAGAAACACTTGAATTGTCAATTTTGTTTTAATTTACGGACTGAAATTACATTTAATATAGCATTATATTTTTCCGAAGATTTTCAGTTCATCAACTTAGATATAGCAAAAAGGTAAGTATTTACAAAGAGTAACCGCAAAACAAGCATAACTCAAAAGATTTAATAGTAAATATAAGAAAATAAAACCATGAATACACTGTTCATTTACATGACATTTGGCAGTTTTACCTAGTATAACGGAGTATTCCCTATTTGCTGACTCTAACGGGTCAGTGTAACTTCATTCATAAATTTTAAGATATGAATGTTATTACAGATAATCTTATACAAATGCCGTACAACATTATCATTCGGTATTACGATTTCAACAATTTCATGATTTATATTAATACATGAAACTTAATCGTAAGACATTGGCAACTCTTAATAATCTTTCACCTTTGAATTACGTTTAAAATTGTTTATTTCTCGAGCTCCAATTGATTTACTGTGGTAATAGTTATAAAACGACAATAAACTGTCACTCATAGGCTGAAGATGAAAATGCTGATAACATTGTCAATTATTATATGGAATTGGTGCAATTTCACATGTCACGCTTATTGCCAAGCAATATTTATGGCAAGAACCTAATTTTATATACAATTGTAAGATATACAATGCGTTGATAGTGTCCTAAGAAACACTTATCGGCAAACTGTTCACCATAGTTTCATATACTGTCTCAAAATGCATGACTTTCTTCGCATACAAACATTTTTGATTTAATACATGTATACTTATGGGTCATATGTAAAATGTTAAAATGCTTCAAGGCATTAATTTATTTTCAGCCGACGTTGTTACCATTTTCCGCCGGAATATAATGCCAGACAATATTTTATCCAAACAGCAATGTTGCTTATCTTCCTTATTTATATCAATTATTGTAAGATATATATAAATTATTGCAGACGTCAATTAAAGAAGGAAATGCATTTGTGTGATGGAGGACTTTCACTTCAAGACTTCAAAGAAATAGAACTCAGAAACTGCACCAAAGCTTTGTACGTAAATTTACATGACTAGTTTATCCTCTTTCAAACTTATTAAACCTAGTTTTTAATAATGTTTTCATTACATGCACTTTGTAAACAGTTTTTGTACAACGAAACACGTCATTGACTGAATACAAGTTTGAATAATTTTAATTGTCTATCTTTATAATTAAAGTGTTTATCCATCTGAAGAACATCAGATTTGATACGTTCGATTGGTGATAATTTTGCTTGATATTTGACCAGAAATTGTTTCAATATCTTATGTATATTGGTAAATAAGTATAATTCTAATATAAAGTTCCAAACGTATATGATGAGTACTTATAAATTATATATTTTTTCCCGTCCCGGCAGAGCAAGAGGTGAACACTTGTCTCATATTTACACTTATGAAGGTCACGCGAACATTGATGACTATTTCAGAAAGGCACTATAATGCAGTTAATTATTTTATATATATTTTGTTAGTTTTTTTCGACTAGAGCAAAAGACAACTAGAACAAATAACACTGTTTTATAAAAAAGCAATATGTGATTAACTAGACAAAAATAAATCATTATAATGAACTGATTGGAATACATGCGGTGATGTCGAGACATATGGCAGATGCAATATTTCATTATGCCTTTCAATCAATCTGAAATTAATATTGCTAACGAAAATGATATAAAATACGTAAATTAACTTAATTCGCTTCTACTTAAAAAGTATGTGGTGTTGATTATACTAATTAGAAAGTTTATAATTTTAGTGTATTAAACCATTAATTTTCATAGTTTTTAAAATGTAACAGAACAAAACAAATATAAAGAACTAAAATATCTGGCTTCACTAATTGCATTTTATTAGTATGAGCTTCAATTGAGTAAAACAAAGAAATGATTTATCTGATATAATATAGTAAGATAATTAGCTCTGAATTCGAGTGATCGTGAACGAACTAAATTGTAAGTGAATCTTGTTCACATTGAAAGTGTATTCACGATATGGTTGTGAATAATCGTGAATTATGAAGTTGTAATCGTGAATTCGTGAAGTTGAAATCTTGGATTCACAAAGTTGAAATCGTGTATTCACGAATATGGATTCGTGAAGTTAAAATCGTGAATTCATGAAGTTGAAATCGTGAATTCGTTAAGTTGAAATCATGGATTCATGAAGTTGAAATCGTGAATTCGTGAAGTTGAAACCGAGAATTCATGAAGCTGTCATCGGGAATTCATGAAGTTGAAATGTCCCCACCGGTCTTTAGTAGTCATTTCAAGATTGAAGTTCCTGGTGAGTAGATTTCAATCAAGGACAAAAGGCATATTTTATATTTTATTGCCTATCAACATGAATCAATTCAGCTATATTATACGATATGTAAATACAAATTACTCGATTTCATTCAAGGAGAGTTTTAAAATATAATTTTCAGCAAATATAATGATCAATTTTGTTCATGTAAATTCTCTAATCAAAATATCTTTGTTAAAGTTAAAAAATTTCTTTTGCGACATTTTCAGATTTGCATTAAAACCATAATTTAAATTATATACAAAATTGATATGATATAACATAAGTTAAAACACGTGAAAACTAAGCAAGTCAAATGTACATGAAGGCAAGCGGTAACCTATATTGTTTAAAACTACTACACTACGTGATAAGAAGTGATTTTACTTTCAATATCATGAAACTGATAAAATATGAAATTTCATTTCAAACACTGAACTCTGCTTAAGGTGGTACCATTGGACTTGGCGGTTGCTCGCATTTTCTTGTACCGTCTATGAACTTGCGTAATCACACAGTCTCTTTTTCATAATCAATCAAATAAAACAAATACAATTAGATGTTTATATTAAGTAATATGGGTCAATTATAATAATCTAAACAACCTCATTTCAAGTAAAACATTTATCTAAACCAAATAATAAACAAGTGATAAAAGTAAAATATATGCATTAAACAACTAGTTATATCGCACCTTTGCACGATATAAATAATTGTAATTGGATGAAGTGAAACGAAACCCTTTAGTCGTTCATAACATTCACATGAGGTAGAGATGTTAAATGCTTTAACCGGTGCATAAATATTATTGTGTCGTCAACTCTACCTTGCTGGCACAGTGATCCCAAAATTAACTATCCGCCCACATTATATGAAAAAGTAATAAATATATTTCATTTTCAAATTATTTTATAAAATATGAAGTTATATATTTAAAATTAAAGAAACGATTATGTCAGTGAACTTATCAATTTCATTTGATTAAATTATCCGTAAAGACTAAGTGTCCTTTCATTTTCTCACAAGTTGATAACACATCTTATAACAATATCAACAGAAGATGCGGTTAATGCATAGTGAATTCTCCCCTAAATAGATGAACCACCAATTATAGTGTTTATTTAAACAATTAGAGACGATTCATTTTTTTCTGTTTAGTAATTATACTTTAATTTAGTCATTCATAATTATGTATCCCATTCGGTAAAGTGATAGAAATGCTGAGTGCCATACGAATATGTTCGCAAGAAGGCAAATTAACATACTAAAGGTTTTAAAGCTACAAACATTAGTTACCTGTGGCTTTGATTCTATCGATATTGAGGACGGCGGACATCCACAATATTGCCTTTGAATCTTTATTACGTTACATAATTTAATTACTCATGTTTAGACAAAACACAATATTTCTCAGCTGAAATTCATTATTTTTACAATACATTTTAATTGATCTAAACATATAATCGCACTTAAAAGAAAATGAGGCATTCGTGTTTTTTCTTTGTTTTTGTTCTTTTTTGTTTTTATCCGAATGTCTGATCGAAAATGTTAAATACATAAAAAATTAAAGAATCGTTTGTGTATACATATGTTTGAATTGATGTGTTGTTAACCTTTAAAACAACTTTATTAAGGAAAAGCTCATCAATTGCTCAAACATGCTATTTTGACCTATTAAAAGAAGACGACATTTTTTAAATAAATGCGATTTCCTTTTCCGTTTTATCATAAGAAGACAATTATTTTCAATAAATGCGAGCAAATTGCATTATGATTATATAAAGAATCTAAATTTTTGTCACTTTATTTTTGACACATTATTGTTTGACTTCTTTGCTACATGTAAGTCTTTTATCTGGTTAAGAATAGATTAGAACATACGAGGTATGCTCAAAAAGTTCGTGGATTTTTGCTGTCATTTTTTACTTGGTTCATAAAAACACCCTTAGTGGATATGAATCGAAAGAGTGTCTTTATTTCTAAAAGTAAGATTTACTTTTATTGTTAACTTTTATTTCTTTTACGAGTTATGTGCACTTAAATAACCATGGCAACGCAAAATCGGCGCAAGCCGAAATTTTCATATAACGTTTAATATAAACAAATGTTGAAACAAACAGAATGATTGTTTCATGAAGTAAAATACAAGTAATCATCTATCGTTTGGACGTTGAATAGCTGAACAAACAGGTTTTGAGCAGCAGTAGACAGACAGGTAATTTGTGAAGTATAAAGCCCGTTTAAAAACTAGAAATTCGCTTATTCTAAATTTTATTACCATTATGTGGGATACTATCTTAACTATTTTACTATGAGGTGAATTAAATATCCGAAAAAGCACAATGAAGTTTGCGCGTGCAAGTTTCTTTTTCATGGCTCGCGGCAAGCGATAAAACAGAGCATACGGAAATACTTTACAGACAGAAAGCGGAAGGCGACGATTAATTTATTAGCACACGGTAATTGTCTGCAGGACGTTTGTTAACGCATCAGTCAAAAGTCTAGCAGAAAGTCAAAGACATTACTTGAGAATTTTTGCTGACGATGTCCGACATCGGTTTAATTCTGATCGGCGTCCTTATGCCATTTTCAATTTCTGATCAAAACAATTTATTAATTCAAAAATAATATTTCTCGTATTTCCATCTTTTATCAGGATCTGCATATTTACCAATAAATAATGTAGTCTATTATTCTGTATTACGTGCATCTTACCCTGGTCCGGGTTTGATAATTACCTGCTAGCCGGTGTCGTAGATTTACCGCTTAGAAAATTGCTCACGTTGATAAAATCATTTCTATACATCATTGGATACATCTAACAAATTGTTTTAAACCATTGGACGAGGGCGGTCTTCAATGACTATGACCTAAATCAACAAATGAATTTACTAATAACTAGTGTCCGTTCAAGTGTACGAAATTATATTCTCACAAAATCCCGATTTAAAGAGCGGAAACGCTATCCCGCGCACTCGGAACCCTTATACGGAGAACTGAAGCCAAAAATGATTGACCACTTTATATCTCGGGTATCTATCATTCAAACAGAAAAAAATGGTCTTAGTATATGATCCGCCGATATGAACACTAAAAGAAGTACTTTCAGACAGCAATAGACGGCTGGTGTGAATGCTCCATTATCATGCAGACGTCAACGAACGTCACTTTTCTGCTTTCCATCATCAGCTTGCTGCCGGATTGTTGCACTCCCTCTGTGATTTGTAATTGTCACCCCAGAATGGTTTTTTTGTAAAACATATTGTATTGATCTTTTCATTGCACTGTTCTTCTTAAGGATCACTATTTTCATATATGTCTCTTGTAAAATCATATACGCAAATTAAAAGATCGTGAATCAGTAGAGCCCGCCGCAGTCCATGAACTTTTTTGAAACAGCCCTCGTACACTGTTCAAAAATGTTTACTTCGACACTCATCCTTTCCAATTATCAATAATAGGTTGACACATCGTCTTGTTTCTTTTATTATGATTCAAGACACGATTTACGCATGCTCTGCTTTGATGGTTTGGGTTCCTGGTGCATATGCGTATTATTGAATGCTGCCCATCTTCTTCGTTTATCTTGTTTTTCAAAATTGTTTTGAAAAACACTAGATTGCCTTTAAATTCACAAAGATCTTATGAGGGCAATATGTAATGGAGAGTTTCACGATCATTTATCTCTCAAAGCGATTCGTCAACCCAGTAAAGAAACATTCAATGTCGAATTAAATACTGAATTATTGTCCAATTATTAACATTCCAGAATTTTTTCTTGTCTTGATTCAAATACATAAAAGACAACGATCATCATTTAAAGATCACTTCATATGGTTTGAAACAAATTGACATTAACTTTAACTTGGTCGAATCTGATGAAGACTCGCTCAGTGTTATATCAACATGAGATGATTTACTTCACTTTTTCTATCATCTTCTGATATCAATCTCCAATACCATATGACAGCGGATTTTATCATTTTTACGATCTAAGTTAATAATTATCGCCAACACTTTAAAGAAAATCCGACCCATCTCCATGATTAAAGCAGCTGGTATTCTCCACATTGTCTGTTGCGATTATTTACTAGTCTGCTAATAGATAATGCCTCAATGAACTTCCACAAAAAGTTATTTGTGCTTATACCATTTGAACACATTTTATGCACTTCCGGTTCTTTATTACGATCATCTACTGATCAAATCTTACAAAAAGTTGACTGGGAATAAGCAATTATGACAACCAAGGACATTAAACTTAAACCAGACTCATGGTTTTTGTTTCTCACATGTAAACAACAACTGAAATTACCAGCACAATAATGGGATGTTGGAGCATAACTTACATTCTTGCAGAAACTCGTTGTAATCAAATATTTGTTTGTACTGCTGAATGCCCAAGTTTACTTTCTAGCATACTGTACCATTAACTACTTCAAATTCAGAATTCCCAAATCAATCGGCCCCAATATCTTAACCTTGTTCTTCGGATTGCGAATCACATTTTAAATTAAGTATTTAACATTACATCTCTTCAAGTGCAGAGATTGTAAGCAGAGGATATACACCTCACACTCCATTTTATCTGTCACGTTTAGTTGATCAAAATAAGCGTACTATCGATACTTTATCAGGTCATATTCTCCGGATACAGATCAGTTTATGATGACACAAGACAGCTTTGTATGGAAAATGCACTTTGCACTACAGACAAGCCATTCACATAAGGAGACTTCAAGAAATCCGTCCTATAACAAGCGTGATTACTCGTGTATTTCTCTGAGAGCTACAACAAGTAGTCCAACAAAGTAAGTCAACATGACTAAACATCGCAACCTATTAGAATACTATCGTAATAGAATGTCACTTTCAATTTGTCGTGCTATATACTTGACGTCACTTTGGTAGTCTGTAAAATGGCAGCGATCATTCCGCAACCTTCAGACGTTATGTAGTAAGGATAAAACCATCTTATCTCCGAATTAATAACTGGGAAAATGTTAAAATTGACCTTAAATTAGTCTTAACACTTAATAAGGAATCCTATTGCAACAGATTTTTACAAGACGAACAAGCTGAATTTAACCATCAGCCAGTGATTTTATGAATCGTTTGCTTATCTTTTTTTCATTTCAAGGGCATAGATAAATTTTATACCACACCTTCAACAAATACTGCTTTATTAATGTGGTTTACTTATTGACCTATATTCTTGGCATCTTTATTACAAAAAACCATGAAGAGTTCCGTCTTTTTTATTACATTATTTCACATTCAAATATTATAACATGTTAAGAATTTACCTCTCTACCCACGAACTTGGACAGTTCCAATAAAGTCCAATCAGTTTTAACAACATATTAGCAATACAAAATTCACAATTTTAACATTTAAAAGAAAACTTACCACCTAGAACTAATAGACAAGGCATGCATATATTTAAAACGAAATTTGAAATGCAATTGAACAATTAAAGCATAATTTAGATATCATGTTATTTATCCGTTTCTGATATTTCAAAAAGTGTTTTCTTTACTTTCTTTTTCTAAACTTTTAAAAACTAGTTCATTGATGATATTCATGTTTAATCTAAGGAAATTCCAATCTGCTCGTAAACCACATACGCGCACATACCTGTGACAATTAGATAACGATCTCCATAAAGCATCTTTCGGAACAAAGTGTCTATTACAAAAGACTGCTGAACACAGGACACTTATTTCGGTAACTTGCGATGCTGCTCTTTCCTAACTTATTTCTGCTGCAACTTAAACTTATTACAATTAACTCGTAATAGCGGATAAAAGTACATTTACCAAATTTGCTGCTTTAAATTGTATACACCTGGATCTCGAACGCTATACCCATGCGGAATATTCTACGACGGACGATGATTAGTCCCATAATCATCGGGACCACTACTTGATTCTAATCTTGATTTATGTCTACAGTAAATAACATACGTTACTTAAAAATAAATCATTTTGAATTTCATACACCAGAACAACTGTTACTTAATATACAAGCCCCGGTTTACACTACTTTTTGCCATTGAACTTCAATGAAAGATCCTTGGAGATTGTGGCTCACTATCTACTCACAATCCCATCTATCTTCATTCACACGCACGACTTCACGTTTAGGCAACAATGGACAAGAAATGGGAAAACAGTCCTATATGATGAGCCCTCTTTAACATCGTATACTAAGAAATATTTCTTCCAGTTCCACACGAAGCCAGAGTTGATCTATTAAGAATGATCCTTCCTCATATTCTACCACCTAACGAATCCTATTATCATGCACCAATTAAATTCGATTTGAGACAGAAAGGCACTGCTAATGCATTTATAAGTTCCTACTACTACCCCCGTTTGTTGAAAAATGATGTCGACCCCCTCACGCAAAAAAGATCAACTCAGAAAACACATGTTTTATTGCCGTACCCCCAATGCCCCCCCTCCATCAATGTGTCGATCTTCAGAGACAATCCATTAAACTCACATGATTGACTTACATTTCATTTGCGGCCGACATGTCGGGAATATGGCAGATGTCATATTTCTCATCGGCCGATCCAATCCAATCTGAAATGACAATTTCTACCCGGAAAAAGATATACAGCTCGTAACAGATAATTTTTCTCAACCCTGTAAACCCTAATCCGATTTCTACTTTACAAAAAGTCGAGAGTGTGATGTTTGACTAAGTACTTATGCAAACACTAATCTCAAAGTAAATAAAACCAAATAGTTCATAGTCACATCATGTATAGTTATGAGAGAGAAGAGAGGCTAAGTCAAATTAATAATAAGAAAGATTAAATTTCTGGCGTTCACACATTGCATTTCATTGGTTTCAGTTCCTTTTATTAATTATGAGACTTCAATGAGCGATAACATGGAAACGAAAAATATTCTCATAAACAATAATAAGTAATGATCAATAAACAAAAATTCAACTACAGTAACAAACTCAAATCACTTATGACATTTAAAATACCTTCCCAACGCTAGCCAAAAGTTAGTACACAATATCTCTGAAATTCCAATTCAAGAAAAAAAGCCTAGATAACCCCACCACGCTCTACAGAACAACCAGTATTTGAATCGAGCTAACCGCCTAAAGCTTCATAAAAGTGCGCAATTCACGCACACAGTCTACTATTACAAAGATGCAGCGTTAATTCACAACATCATTATAAAACTCTCCATCCATAACCAATCCTATGTGACCTGAAAAAACCAAACCGATATCTTATGTTATGCTTCT
>NW_026856281.1:0-16110 GCF_026571515.1 Ruditapes philippinarum | reverse complement strand
GAAGAAAAATCAATTTATTTTGCATTTAAGTTAAATAAATAGTTTTTATATACAGATAAGAAAGTTAAATTTAATATATCAAATTAATTTGTATTTATATTTTTGTGCACAATGAAATTAATTTAATGACAATATAGCAAACCAAAACAATTTAAAATCATGAAAAAATCACTTGTAAAAGAGGTAGAAAAAACTTAAACTTGCTGATCTACTTAGTTTGTATTTTCTTTTTTTAGCAAACCTTAAAAGGGTGAGAGGGCAGTTCACAGATTCTGCTGTTCATAGATGCAGCCAGCTTGATAGCAGGCACAGTAGGACATACGCCGCTTTTCATGGAATGACGCGTAAGTGTCACATTGAAGGTTCCATGATAACCGCCGTATGAACACATCTGCGGATGTTTCTTAATTCAAAATTTTACTATTTCATGTTTAAATGTTGAATTCTGCTTAAGCCGGTGCTAGGGGGCGTGGACGGTAATTTGCACTTTCCAGTACCGTCCATGAACAGGCTCAATCAAACCGAGTCTGCAACATTTTCAATTTTGCCGTGTTGGGCTTTCTTTAGGGATTCTGTATTTATCTATTTTATTGGAAGACAAATTTATGACAAAGGTTATTGATAAATACATTGGTAGGGGACATTCCAGCAAGCCATCACATAAGAAAGACTTGAATTTTTTTTATAAAATGTACAAAGGTGAAAGCTGTTTGATTGATTGCCTGACAGAGAGCACAGTGGTTACCTTGGCTTTATTCATAGAATATCTGTTAAACAGCCAGGAAAATTGCGAGATCGCCTGATCAAGTATGGTGTGAAATTAGTCTCAGAGAGACTTCTTTCAAAGTGAATTTTGTACTTCACAACAGCAGGTGTCAAGTGCTGTGTGGCAGCTGTAAAAAGTTGCCCCGTACTTCACTTCAGTGTTGTTATATTTTCTGGTCCTTCGGGATCATTGATGCAGCCACTATTAAGTGTTGAGAATTGAGTACCGCTCAAGCCGGTGCTAGGGGGCGTGAGGGATGTTGCACTTATTCATTATCTCTCATGTACAGACTCAATCAAACCGACTTGAGCGGCTTAAGTCTCCCTTCTCCATACCAGAATGAAACATTTTAAAAATCATTGTCTTCTCGCTACCAGTGTATGCATGTTTTCCTAGGAAACCAAAAAAATCAACAGCCAGGCTTCATAACCTCTGATCCCCTTTCAAAATTCCATTTTATTTAGTTCCGCCCATTGTTTTCTCGTTTAGGGCACACGCTTTCTATTAATTGGGGACCATACGCCGCTTTTCATGGAATGGCACTACCGTGTCACATTGAAGGTTCCATGATAACCGCCATATGAACACATCTGCGGATGTTTCTAAAATATAAATTGATTTCTTTTAAATATAATGCCAATACATAGCTTCCCCTTTAAACAGTTTGAAGAAGAATACAATTTCAGTAAAAATCACAATTGTCAAATTGCTTCAACAAACCTCTTTTACTCTTTTACAAGCAGGGAAATACACAAGTACTTGAAAAGCACCTAAAATGTACCTGACATATATAACTGCCTTCTCAGTTTGTGCACCCTGCTCCTTAAGCATGTCTAAAACCAGTTGAGTAAACTGTTCTCCATCCCAGATTCACTTATAATAGATATGCGACTATTTGGCTTGGAAGTAATAGATTACAATAGTCTTAACTTTTTCAAAAGTTTCAATGAATTTAGGTTAAAATGAGCATCAAAATACCAGATAGCTTTTTAGTATGTAAAATTTCAAAATAGGTGAACTGTATTAAGCTCATTTTTTGACCTTAAGAACTATTTGTAGTATGGTAGGACATTATTAATTATATGTTCTTGCTATTTTTGTCAGAATTATATGTACAAAATATGATAAACAAGATCAACAAGGAAAGGCGGCGTTCAATGAACGCAACCCCCATATGACCCAGCAACAAGAACCAATGGCAAGGAGCCCAGGCGGACCACAAAAATAAAAAGGACAGGGCAAAGACAGGTTAATCATTAAATGATAAATAATTTGTAACTGACCAGGAATTCAAAGAAAACAACAGGCCCACAAAGGGGAAGGGGACAGGAGACCGGGGGAAGTTCTCAGTATGTTATGTATCAAAGAATTTGTTAGCAATCCTGTATTTACCTATCGGGTACCTCCCACTAAATATAGAGGTCTCGTTTATAGGAACATGGTGGGGCTAAGAGCGAGGTTTGGTGCACCATTAACCGGTTTAAACTCCCCAGCAGTCATTATTATGCTGCTGACCGTTCCAAGGCGGCGCCCCACTGTGTTCCTCAGATGTATGTCTATGTTGTTTTATACTGTTTTGGTGACACTTTAGCTTGTGTCCCTTGTTGTTTTCTCGTCTACGGTAAGTATCTTCCCCATTGCCTCTAGTTTTTATTTCTTTGATTAACCCCCCCCCTTCCCCCGGTCTCCTTTCCCCTTCCCCTTTGTGGGCCTATTATTATTTTCTTTGAATTCCTAATCAGTTACAAATTATTTATCATTGAATGATTAACGTGTCGTTGCCCTGTCCTTTTTATGTTTGGGGTCCGCCTGGGCTCCTTGCCGTTGGTTCTTGTTGCTGGGTCATGGGGGGGTTGCGTTCATTGAGCGCCGCCTTTCCTTGTTGATCTTGTTTTTCATATTTTCTGTAGCTGCAGCTTTTCTATTATAGCTGTTCTAGCAGCAGCTGTTTAGGTGGCAGAAAGTAGAAGTGGGATTGCTGTAAAAAAGCTTTTCAGCTCAGCAATACGATTGAAGGTTGGTAAATTCTTCGCCCCTGTAAATAAATTTATATTACACAGAAATGTCATATGAATTTAATAATGACACAAGAAATGTTTAGGAGTAAAGTATGAATATTAAATAAGTTTTATGAATACATAATAAGTTGTATTTTCCTAGAAAACTTACATCACCAGGAAACACATACTCATGTCTCCTAATTTTACTTAATGATTGCCAAATTAAGTAATAAAATTCATGTAATACCAGGGAATTTCAATTGTCTTATTCATATGTAATAACAGAAACCAAATACTGACAAATATTTAATTAATAACTTTTAAGATAACTCTTTATACAAGTTACATTGTGACAATGTTAAATATAAACTGTACTTACCAAGACGAAAGTAATGCACCTCGTCTACATCAATGACAGCATCACTGTCCTCATATACTTTGCTTCCAATAAAACACCTCTACCTGTCCAACTGCTGCAGCTCCTCAGGGGGGAACATGGTATTGGCCATCTTGTAATCCTTAAATATATATATTTCTAATTTTAACACTTCATTCACAACTTTTTTCAGTTCACAACTTATAAAGACCTACACTTATTTATAGTACAAACTCTTTGAAATATATGTTTTATCTGATAATTTTTATACCTTTGAAAATCATAGATTTTGTTTGCTTTCAAATTCAATCATTTTATTGTAGAATATGTTGACAGCTTTTTCTGTATTTCATGATTTGATAAAAACTTATCTTATATTTGACATTATACCTTTTTCTCTTCTGGTGAAATACCAGGACCAAGAGATAAAGTCTGGACACCTATATCTTTAAGGTTTCTAATCTGATCAGCCATGAGTGCCCGCAGGGGGGACACTATAAAGCTGTACAGCTTCTGTAGCAATGCAGGCAACATATACATAATTGTTTTGCAATATCCCGTAGGAAAAATGGCAAAACAATCTTTGCCATTACAGTGTTGATAACACGTTCCTATTTCGGTTTCAGTTTTTTAAACGGAAACTTGTAACTTTTTTTCAGATTTTCAAAATCTGCCGCCAAGGACATCCTTGTTGACATGGTTGACTTTATAAATAGATCTTATTTAATTTCTTATGTTGGTCTCAGCGCTTTAAAATAAAACATATATTCTATAAAATGTAAGAATAGATAAAAACAGAATCCCTAAAGAAAGCCCAACACGGCAAAATTGAAAATGTTGCAGGCTCGGTTTGATTGAGCCTGTTCATGGTTAAACTTATAAACTCAGCTTGTTGCTGGGTCGGGTGGGGGCTGCGTTCATTGAACGCCGCCTTTCCTTGTCGATCTTGTTTATCATAGTTTACCTTATATTATAAAAAACAAAACTTTAAAATTTGCTGCGGGCTTGAAAGCACATGGTCGTGTTTTCTTAACCGTCCGCGCCGATGAAACAGTCAAGAGTGACTCTCGTGATCACGTGGTCAAAAAAATCGGCAAGATGGCGGCGGAAAGCTGAATTTGAATACCTGTCGGAAATTTTAATGTATTTTATGTTCGAAACTAGTTTAAGTAAAAGTTTATATATAGTTTTATCTGGGCATGTTTCATTTCGCGATGAATGAATACGAGCGTGTCAGATTCTTGGCACGATTATTGGTGGACTTTCCCTACGGGGTTGTCTTCAGCGTTTACGTCATGTCATAGTATATAAACTGGTACACTGAAGACCGTAAGCTATTCGTTTGCCTGTTATGATGACAACACTTGTACTTTACAGGATCTAGTCATCGTTGCCGTTTTTATCTTTCTAGACAAATAAAATAATTTTGACCAAGAAACATCGTAAAAGTATCACTTAAATTTTATATAGAACATAAATATTATGACAAGTTTAATAAAGAACTATTAGTATTGATATGTTTTTATAAATATTTGGACACTCATAAGTTATTGTGGCTTATATTCCTACCGTCCAAATGGTATAACTGTACTTATCGTTCATGCCTGTGCACCCATAATCCATTTTTTCAGCCAAATAAATATTCGTCAACGCAAAGGAAAAGCGGACAAAATCAAAGCAAAACAAATGTTGCTTCACTTTGATTTTATTGGAAACGTAAGCAAATTAGAACAAATATTGAAAATGCCAAAATGTACAATAACATAATATAAAAACAACCGCAAACATAAGATCTAAAACAAATTATTTGATTACATTGTTACTAATTAAACTTATAATCAAGTGTTTCCTGGAAGTGACTAAATAATATAGTATTGCGATTTCAGACGTAAACAAAAATGTGCGAGAAATCACAAATAGAGAAGATAAGAATCCTTTAAGAAAGTCCAACACAACATAATTGAAAATGTTGCAGGCTCTGTTTGATTGAGCCTGTTCATGGACGGTACTGTAAAGTGCAAACTACCGTCCACGCCCCCTAGCACCGGCTTAAGCAGAATTCAACATTTAAGCACAACAATAATGTCGTGCTGAACGATCTTTAAGGATCGGAAATATAACATCTCTGATTGAATGTACGGGGCGACTTTTTACAGCCTCCACACGGCACAAACAACGCTGATGTGGCGATAAAAATAGAGAAGATAAGAATCCCTTAAGAAAGTCCAACACAACATAATTGAAAATGTTGCAGGCTCGGTTTGATTGAGCCTGTTCATGGACGGTACTGTAAAGTGCAAACTACCGTCCCCACGCCCCCTAGCACCGGCTTAAGCAGAATTCAACATTTTAACACGAAAATGGTGAAAATTTTGAATTTAGAAACATCCGCAGATGTGTCCATACGGCGATTATCATGGCACCTTCAAAGTGACACTTCCGTGCCATTCCATGAAAAGCGGCGTATGGTCCCTAAGTAAATGAATGCTTTTGCCATAAACGAGAAAACAATGGAAAACCATTAAAATTCGCCAGTACTAAACCTATTAAAAAATTCCTTTAGAGCAACTAGATAGCATTGCTTTAATAGCGTCTTACAGCGATAAATTAAAAATGTTAAGGCCAACTTGCGATAAATTGACACCATCATTTCTAAATAACCCAGGCGTGTCGGAAGTAATTTCGACGTGTTTAATCCAATGTCTTCCAATATAAAGTATTTCACGACCTATGGATCTATAAATGTTTGGTCTAATATCTTCGATAACATTGGACTAAAGAGCAGAGCGCCAGTTTAGTCTCTGTAAAACATTCGACCGAACTAGTGATGTTGATTGACATCAAATATTTTATAAATAGTAAAGATATCTGATTTAATTTTGGAAATAAAGTGTTTCTTTGGTACCTTAAACAAAAAAGCACTTGACAGATCAAGCGAGGAAGCCTATGTTTAGTATTTTAACTAAAATTAAGAAATTGTGTTTGCCAATTGATATACATTTACAGTTGTTTGACAGTATGATTAAAATAGATAAATACAGAATCCCTAAAGAAAGCCCAACACGGGAAAATTGAAAATGTTGCAGGCTCGGTTTGATTGAGCCTGTTCATGGACGGTACTGGAAAGTGCAAGTTACCGTCCACGCCCCATAGCACCGGCTTAAGCAGAATTCAACATTTAAACATGAAATAATAAATTTTTTTGAATTTAGAAACATCCGCAGATGTGTTCATACGGCGGTTATCATGGAACCTTCAATGTGACACTTCCGTGCCATTCCATGAAAAGCGGCGTATGGTCCCCAAGTTATAAAAAGCGTGTGCCCTAAACGAGAAAACAATGGGCGGAACTAAATAAAATGGAATTTTGAAAGGGGATCAGAGGTTATGAAGCCTGTGTATCACAGATAAGACGTCAAAAGACAAATTTAAAAAGCAGGCAACATATCCTAAGGGTGATTCAACATTATTCAAGTAGGAATATTGGAACCACCCAACTAGAAAATGCCGAAAAGTTGTAACTAAAAATACCACAAGCACAACAATAATGTCGTGCTGAACGATCTTTAAGGATCGAAAATATAACATCATTGATTAAATGTAAGCCAATATTATTGCATGGGTCGGAGGTGTTGGGATTTGAAAATAATTCTATTATTCCTCAGTTTCAATTGAAATTTTTTAAATATATACTTAAACTAAAGATGTCAACTCCTTCGGTTATGGTCTTGGGGGAATTAGGTGCATTTCCTATTGAAAATGATATTAATTGCAGAATGTTAAATTTTTTGAGTAAATTAGTTAGTGGTAAAATAGATAAATACAGAATCCCTAAAGAAAGCCCAACACGGCAAAATTGAAAATGTTGCAGGCTCGGTTTGATTGAGCCTGTTCATGGACGGTACTGGAAAGTGCAAGTTACCGTCCACGCCCCCCTAGCACCGGCTTAAGCAGTAATTCAACATTTTAACATGAACTGGTGTAAAATTTAGAATTTTGAAACAATCCGCAGATGTGTTCATATGGCGGTTATCATGGAACCTTCAAATGTTGACACGGTAGTGCCATTTCCATGAAAAGCGGCATATATGGTCCCCCAAGTAAAAAAAAAATTGCGTTAGGTGCCCTAAACGAGAAAACAATGGGCGGAACTAAATAAAATGGAATTTTGAAAGGGGGATCTGAGGTTATGAAGCCTGCGTATTCACAGATAGGACGTTCAAAAGTCAATTTAAAAAGCAGGCAACATATCCTAAGGGTGATTCAACATTATTTCAAGTAGGAATATTGGAACCACCCAACTAGAAAGTGCCAAAAGTTGAAAACTATAAATACCACAAGCACAACTATGTCGTGCTGAACGATCTTCAAGGATCGAAAATATAACATCATTGATTAAATGTACGGGGAGACTTTTTACAGCCGCCACACGGCACAAATAACACGGATGTGATGATAAAATAGATAAATACAGAATCCCTAAAGAAAGCCCAACACGGCAAAATTGAAAATGTTGCAGGCTCGGTTTGATTGAGCCTGTTCATGGACGGTACTGGTGGTAAAAATGATAAAATATGTGCTTCTTTGTACCGCACTATGTATTATCATTTTACATTGTCAGTGGATTGAGAAAATAAAATCTACTTTGAATAATATTGGTTGTTCTGATTTTTGGATAACTCAGAATGTTGCAAATTTTAACAATTTTAAATATGTAATAAAATCACGATTACTTGATCAGTTTTTACAAGTATGGAAAAGTGATGTTTTTGATTCTGCATCTTTTTGTTGAATAAAATTCATGTTAATTTTTTTATGTTAATCAAACAGCTTTATTACCCTTCCAGATTTTTTCCGCCTTTTTGATTGGATATTGATCACCCGAAAGAAATTGATATAACCGAGCCAGACGGGTAATATACACACTAAATTTCCCCGTTTGGTACCCAAAAAATATGAAAACAAGATCAACAAGGAAAGGCGGCGTTCAATGAACGCAACCCCCGTATGACCCAGCAACAAGAACCAATGGCAAGGAGCCCAGTTGGACCCCAAACATAAAAAGGACAGGGCAACGACACGTTAAGCATTAAATGATAAATAATTTGTAACTGATTAGGAATTCAAAGAAAATAATAATAGGCCCACAAAGGGGAAGGGGACAGGAGACCGGGGGAAGGGTTAATCAAAGAAATAAAAACTAGAGGCAATGGGGAAGATACTTACCGTAGACGAGAAAACAACAAGGGACACAAGCAAAAGTGTCACCAAAACAGTATGAAACAACATAGACATACATCTGAGGAACACAGTGGGGCGCCGCCTTGGAACGGTCAGCAGCATAATAATGACTGCTGGGGAGTTTAAACCGGTTAATGGTGCACCAAACCTCGCTCTTAGCCCCACCATGTTCCTATAAACGAGACAGTGTAAATAAAATGAATCCCCGCCAAGTGAAATTCTAACAGTTGTCATGGTTACAAAAGGTTAAATAAGTAAAACACTAAAATGATCATGTAGAAACATATAAAAGTAAACCCAATGACCATAACAAAAGTACTCAATGTCCTAAAGGAAGACAGAGCAACAAGAAAATCACCTACAAGGGCCCGACGAAGCAAGGCAGAAGACGAACATTAAGACAATTCAGTCCCAAAGGGCTTTACGAACTATCCATCATAGAGTCTCCTACTTGGTCTGTCAGATGCAATCAAAAGAGGAAAGCGTAGTGTCCAACTGTAAAAGGGTTGAACACTAAACATGCAGTATGTCTTAAAATAGTAGGGTCATAACCTTCTTTTAATAAAACGTTTAATGATTTTAGTAAAAACAGCAGAAAAATTACCATGACCCAAAATCTTACGAAGTTTGTAAACCACATCGCCATAAAAACCAGGCTAGCTAATCCCTTGTCGCAGAAGAGTTTTTAAATCACTATTGAATTTAGAAATTAAATCAAAGTTACGATTGTAAAATTTAGTAAAATATTTCCGTAATTTATGATAGCGGTAGCCCTGTTTTAGAAGCTTGCTGGTAATAAAAATATTCCGCTCGTTGAAATCCTTTACGTTGTTACAAGCTCTAGCGAATCTAATTAACTGAGAAACATAAACCCGTAGGATGTTGCATGGGGTACGTCTCCATCCAAATGTGGATAATTAACTATACAAAAGTCAAAGTCATCTCTTTTATCATAAATTTTCGTGTGAATAGAATTGTTATTGATAGTAATATGAAGATCCAAAAATGATGTACTAAAATTTCAAGAGTTCGTTTTATTAAGTTGTAGTTCATGCGGATAAATGTCAGACACCATTTTTGATCAAAATAAGGATTATCTAAATTAAAAATATCATCAAGGTATCTGGAAGTATTATTAAATGCGACTATAACATCTTGTTGTTTCTCTTCAGAGAGACTCAACATAAAGTCTCTTTCATAGCAGTACAAAAAACAAATCGGCGACCAGGGGTGCACAATTAGTACCCATAGGAATTCCTATGATCTGTTTAAATAGGGTATTACCAAACCTGACATAAATGTTGTCTAAAAGAAAAGAGAGTGCTCTACAAACTTCGTCACAGGTCCACATAGTATAATGTTTAACAATACCGTTAGTAAAAAAAGCTTTGTTAGAATTACATGCAAGAAAGGTAACTTTTTCCCGTGCAAAAGTTTTCTGAATTAGGGAAATTAGTTTATCATTGATTAATTTAAGTGGCAAAAGTTGTATAAAGTGTAGAAAAATCGTATGTACTGACAGTTTGAAGCTTGAAAGTTATTAATTTTGAATTTATCCAAGATTTCACCAGAATTTTTAATTGACCAAAAGAGATGTTTGCCTGTGTTTTCATAGACTTTATCACAATATCTAATTACATGTGTTTTAATGGCAGTCAAACAAGACGTCAATAAAATAGAAAGTTTACTTGTAGTGCAAGATGTAGAGTTAGCAATAAATCTGGCTTTGTAAGGTTTTTTATGTAATTTAGGAATCCAATACATAATAGGAAGTTTGAGTTCTTTTTCATTAATTTGGACTTTAAGATTGGAAATATTAGTAATATGATTGTTTACAATGTCTTTTTCGGAGGCAGAGGTTTTAGAATACGCATTAGTGCTATTTAGTTCCTTATGCAAAACGTTAATGTAATGGATTCGTCAAACAATTATAATATTATTAGCCGCCTTGTCCGCTGGCACCAAAACAAATTTTGAATGAAAAGCTAGAATATCTTTTTTCAGATGTCTTAAAGTAAGTCTAGGTTTAGGTGGCAACAGATGTAACGTTGTAAACAACATGCGCTGAGGTGATGCGCGTACGGTTCGATTTTACGCGGTGTAAATTCCGATTTAAAAGCACTTTTTAACTGTCAAATGATCAATATTTACCAAAGTAGAGTAATGATACATATTACCATCAGTATCGAAAACAAATATGACCTTGTGAAAGCTTGATATTAATTACAAAAAAAGTGCGTTCAATAGACTACTCATTTTCTCTTGTTTACTTTCGTAAGGTACGGGAAAAATACGTCATGTATTTATGTGACGTCATGTTGTGACGAAGAGGTATCCTAAAGGGAATCTTATTTCGACGTTTCATTTGAAGCAGCAATGATTTTTTAAAAATCGTCTAAACTCGGCAGGGTAGGGTAATAAAATTATTATTTTGGTTTTGGAGTGATATATGAGGATATATTACCTGCCAAGATAAAATATCACCCTCGCCTAACGGCTCGGGTGATATAAAATCTTAACAGGTAATATATCCACATATATCACTCCAAAACCAAAATAACATATAATGTTTCAATGATCCCAATCGCTAATGATATCCTCCAACTCCAGAATACATATAATAGTTAAAATTAGCAAGGGTCTCCAAATTAAGACCGACTCAATAATAAGACCACTTTTACCAGGACCCAAAAGTGGTCTCAATAGCGAGACTTTACTGTAATTGAATTTCCTCTGCAATGTATGATTACCATGTCTGGGAAGTAATCCAACCTTGCGAATTGCATTTTAATAGTAGGAAGAACCTCGTCCCATACCATGCCGCTCTTTGTCAACCATGTTATCAGACAGTCAAACCTAGCCAAACTACGAATATTTGCTCTCTGTTTAGCCCAAAACGGTATTGAAGAGCCAACTATCCATATCACTGAAAGACAAACTACCACAAAAAAACAAAATGTACTCTATATGTAATTTAACATCGAATATAATTTTACATAAAAGCGTCCGAAGACCGCCTTCCTTTTTTCCTTGATAACGCAATTTGGGCACGCCGCACTCCCATTGGAATGCAAATACGGTTGCTGCACCAATACCGAAGCTATGAGAAAGCAGCCTGCCCCAAGGCAAGCCTAAGTATTAAGGCTTTTTTAAGAACAGCAGAAAATTGGTATCTAGTTACAGGACATCCATTACTATGGCAAAATAAATCGGATGTGGGGGGTTTTACCTGTAAATAACTTCCCATTGCTTTAAGTGGACACAGCTGATTGTTTTCCTAAGATGACAACGATATCAACTGTGGTGACCTACATCGATTATTTTTGAAGACCTCAATATAAAATTAACCACCGATTTTCCTTTACAGTTTACTGTTTTAATATCAGAACTTTGAAGGGGCATACTCTTACAGTTATAAAAATTCGAAGTATTTTTACGGGTTCACTGACGCGAAACAGACCAAAAAATATGATAAACAAGATCAACAAGGAAAGGCGGCGTTCAATGAACGCAATCCCCCTACGACCCAGAAACAAGAACCAGTGGCAAGGAGCCCAGGCGGACTCCAAACAAAAACAGGACAGGGCACAAGACAGAGCACGGACAAAAACGCAACCAAGTATATATATTGCTCGAAAAAGGACAATTTCGTACCATTAAGAGCAAACTCTAAATACTGGTTGTCAAGGATATCGATGGTGACTGGGAGGCGTGTATCAAAACGTGAATTATGACGCCTAAAACCCTCCATAGTGTTACCTAAATAAAAGGTTTTTGTTGGGTCTGGCATATTATTAATCTTGTGAATAAAAGTCTTGTTGCATGTTTTAGCAGGTACAAAACTCTGCAAAAGAGCGTAAGGCCGAATTATATGTTAGCTTTGTGTTTTCAGATATCCCATGCGAAACAAGACCTTCAGATGTCCAGTAGTTGTAACGGAACTGGAACAGCCATTTTTCTGCGTCCGGAGCAAGTTGTTTGAAACGCAAATGCCGTCTCTGATCCGTTATTTCAGTTTGGGTTTCGATACTATTGGTAGCAATTTGTTCAGCCACAAGCAGGTGGGTTTACAGTATTATCACCGCCACGTGCTGCCAAGCTGTCCTGTATCCGTTGGAGCCTTTCCATACTACGTGCCGGAGCTCGCTCCCTTATCGGTCGAAGAGCCACGTGGTCGGCCGTCTATGTCGTTCTCTGGTTTCTTAAACCATCTGAAATAAAAGAATGCAAGTAAAGTCAGCTTGTCAAAATAATTAAAATTCTGCTCGAAATTTCCAAATATTAGCCGGGGAACAAAATTGACATCAAGATCTTTAGCGTATTTATGTGTTCTTCACGGCTACTAGGAAAGGAATGAACTGAGCGCCCGACAATAAAACGTGCATTACTAATTAGTCATATAGTTTAAAGACCCACTTCGACCTGACCTCTCAAAGTAGTGTGAGGGGTGCAATATCACGCAATATACACAAATATGTTATCCAAATTGTCAAATAAAGTGTTATTTTCATCTAGCTAGCGCTACGGATAACTCAAAATATAAAAAGCAGCAAAATTTTAGATACAAAAACAACACGCCCGGCAAACTGTCGCTCCACTTCAAAATTGTGGTGCACGGTAAAACGAGCGAACGGCATTTCCGAGATAGAGCGGAAGGCCGATTTAAACGGCTAATTGGAAGTATTGTTTATGTTTTCGTCTTGTTATTCATTTAAGTTGTATTTTTTTTTGAAAAACGGAAAATGTAGCTGTTTAGTTTATTATTTTCCTCTCAAAGTGAGGCAGAACTCAGTCGGTGTACAGACTAAATTTATCAATAATATAATAGACCTAGTTATAGTAGAAATTTCTTTTTACACTTTCAGATAAACAACAATGCTAAATAAGGGAGGAAGTATCTTGAAACATAACTGGAACACGTGTTATATCCTTATAACGACTGACACCTTGTCAACCATTTTCATAGCGATTCCCCACCTTACAAATTCATGAAAACGTGGCTTATTTGTGTTTTTGCTCAGAACAGGTACGTTAGAGCTATTAATTACAGAAAGTCATTGTGAACTGAACTCGGTAGTAGTGATCCATTTAATTTAATGTGTTCCATGCATTGCATAATTTTGTTTCTGTTCTGCACCTTGAATATCTAACTTCCGAAAAACATATATATAACATTTTGGCATGAACAATCGAGTTACACGTACCTGCTCGGAAACATTTGTTCGCGGTAGAACTAAAAATATTCGATTTTGTCGCATTTGCACGGACACACGTTTTTAAATGTACATAACCGTGTCAAAAATCATGATTGACCTCGAATAAGTGGCATCCTGTATTATGACATGCATACATGTGTATGATTCAATGGTCGGGCCTCATCCAAAATTCGAACATAAATAAAGAAATCTACACGGAAGCCATAGGTGACACCTTCGCGATTACATTTATTACGCTATAGTCGTTGAAAGGATATCACACTTTATTAGTTGTCTTCAAAAGGTATATATATCGGTCTGAACACTCGATTACGTCTATTTTAACTTCTATAGCTTTTATATGTAAATAAATCATAGACTACGCTCCTCCTAATACGTCAAATTAATATCGCCTTGCGCTCAACATCGAACCTTTTGCTCCATCTCTTGCCCTTTCGCTCCACTACTTTCGAAAAATATCGATTTACAAATTTAAGAAATCCTTCAGGAGTAATTTATTTTGCACGAAGGACAAGTTCTTATTACGGGTCGATAATTTACTAATACACTTTTTCAAGAAATCCGAAAGGTATGGCATTTCTATGGTTGGGAAGTTCAATATCCTACAAATCATCGTTCGCTTCGTCAGGGAGAAAAGTTCTCCCGGGCTAAATATAATTTTCTTTTTGTAACAGCTTAGATAATTGGAAGCCTAAGTCAATCCTACACGGAACCACATTTTCCGTTTTTCGAAAAAATACAACTTAAATGAATAACAAGACAAAAACATAAACAATACTTACAATTAGGCGTTTAAATCGGCCTTCCGCTCTACCTCGGAAATGCCGTTCGCTCGTTTTACCGTACACCACAATTTTGAAGTGGAGCGACAGTTTGCCGGGCGTGAATTACTCCCGAAGGATTTCTTAAATTTGTAAATCGATATTTTACGAAAGTAGTGGAGCCAAAGGGCAAGAGATGGAGCAAAAGGTTCGATGTTGAGCGCAAGGCGATATTAATTTGACGTATTAGGAGGAGCGTAGTCTATGATTTTTATATATAAAAGCTATAGAAGTTAAAATAAACATGATCAAGTGTTGAGACCGAGATATATATTTACCTTTTAAATATAAATATACTTTCGTAAAATATCGATTTACAAATTTAAGAAATCCTTTGGGAGTAATTTATTTTGCACGAAGGACAAGTTCTTATTACGGGTTGATATTTTATTAATACACTTTTTCAAGAAATCCGAAGGTTATGGCATTTTTATGGTGCGAAAGTTCAATACTCTACAAATCGTCGTTCGCTTCGTCAGGGAGAAAAATTCTCCCGGGCTTAATATAATTTTCTTTTTGTAACAGATTAGATAATTGGAAGCCCAAATCAATCCTACACGGAACTACATTTTCCGTTTTTCGAAAAAATACAAATCAAATGAATAACAAGACAAAAACATAAACAATACTTACAATTAGCCATTTAAATCGGCCTTCCGCTCTATCTCGGAAATGCCTTCGCTCGTTTTACCATACACCACAATTTTGAAGTGGAGCGACAGTTTGCCGGGCATGAAACAAATTACAGATAAACATTATTGACTTTGACAATGTCGAAGTGAACCTTTAAGCTTGAATATTAACCGGCGATATCAGATAACCATTGAAGCGTTCATTAACACATAGAAATTACAACACGCTCGCCAAAAATTAAAAACGGTATTTATTTCACAAGAGAAGATAAATCTACTTATTGAGTATCATAATAAGTAGATTTTTTTAAAATTAATCGTATAAAGTAAACTGAATTTAGTTGTTTTCGCTTAACACTTTATCAATCATGACCATACATGACTTTAAAATGCAATTGTGAATTATTAACTATCTTTCTGTAAACACAAGAAGGAAAAATATCGATTAAAGTCTTTCATAACTTTTCTTTTCCTATTGAAAAATTTAATAATCCGTTGTTGTCGTTGATATTTATTAACAATCTACCAGGACGACACAGTATGCTTCAGTTTACGTTTTTACAATTTGATCACTGTTTTGGTTACTATCATCCACAACGTCACAGCTTACACCAATATCACAGTATATAAACGATTTGAACCCCAACCGGATCTTGTGAGAAGATCTCAGCATCTAAACGTACAATCAGGCGGGATGACACATTAAACTATTAAAGATCGGCTTAATTTCAGTATGTTACGATATGTTAACATTTGAAACATATTGAGATATACTTTATCTTTGCTTATATATACATCCATAACTTTCTTCGTAAAATATATGCGCATAAAACGCTGTGCTCTTCGCCTCATGTTTTGTTTATGTCAACAAACGCCGATTACGCTAGCAAATTTATGCTAAATATTGTTTTACTTCACTATAACTCATATCTGAATCTTTACTTTATTGTCTTTACCTCATATTACCGGACAGACACTTGTGAAAATAGCTTTGAATATTGATAAAACATAGTAAATAATAGAGGCGACTTTTCTGATAAGTGTACCCGTCTTGCTAA